>NW_028190184.1:0-224146 GCF_048542155.1 Nylanderia fulva | reverse complement strand
CAAAATTTCTTATTTTTATACTGTTTGATTTTTATAATTATGAGATTTAAATATTTTCTATAAGTCAATTCGTTATAATACAGTGATAAACTAAAAATGATACTGATGAACTAAAGATGAATCTTGTGATAAACTAAAAATTAATAAAATTTTTTTCAGTTATACGTGGATACATTAAAACGAATTTTAATAAATTTCTAAATAGTTTTAAAACAATTGGCTGCGGATCCATTACAGATAAGACGTATAAATTGGAGATACAAATAGTAAATTATGATAATGATGTCTACTTTGACAAGGGGCAAATGATTGAAATGAAAGGATATGTAAAAATTATGAGTAAGCTATGTGAAAAAGTTTTAAAATTTCCAAAAATATAATTACTATATAACTGTCATTAATATTATAATTTTATCATTTAGATGACATATTTTATTTGGAGATTGATCATTCAACAGACATAAAGCAAATAGGAGAGGAAAAGTTATCATTTCAACAATTATTGTTGGGTACAAGACCAATTGTAAAAAAAACATCCAATGAAGATTTAGGATTACCACCACGCAAAATGATTTGAAAATAATGATTCTTTTCCATTTTATTAAATAATATGTGAAAATAATTCTAATATTTAAAAAAATTTTTTTTTAACGCGTTCACAATGTTTGGTTATAATTAGTTTCACTTTCGTGTTATTTAAACGTTATAATATTTTGAAAGTATTATTTTATATACTCTTCTAGAAACTATATATAATATCAAGTATCAATTTTTTATCGAACTTTGACATTAAGTAAAATATAATTATTTCAATGATGTTAAAAATAAATGTCACCATTCGTTACATAAGTAATGGTTTTTCAAAAATGATGTTATGTATTATAATGTATTTTATGAAATAAAATTAAATTTTATGTAAAATGTTTTCGTAAGCAAATTGCATTACGACAATTTATAGGATATTTTTGTACTTAATTATTGTGTATATCATATGTTGTATTATTATATATTGCAAGAATGTAGATATTATTCATATTTAATTTTAATACGGCCGAGATATCGAGTACAATAATTATATTTAAATCAGAATTCAAACTACAGGATTAGTCGTTTATTAATCATCATTCATACTTTCTATGCAGATGTAAAATAAAAATAATTTTTCAAATCGAAGGCTTCTTTTTCTTTTTAATATTATCGATCTCTGTTTTTTATGTTTAATTTACTCAGGAGTAAGCAAAAAGATAGCCTATTTCGACATAATAATTAGTTTAATGTATCATAAATTTCGGCTACAGAGTACTGAAGTAAAATGATATTATATCTTTTTCTCTTAATTATTTTATAAATAGATAAATTTGCTTAATTATTTAATTAGAATCCTATAAATTGTGATAAAAAAAATAAAAAGAAAAAAATTAAGATTTATTTGTATTAAATATAATAAAAAGATCTGTATATATATTTATATATATACTTACTTTTTTTCATTCGTCGATCACTGCTTCATCTTATTTATGCCTTCTTTTTTATAAATATATTATTTTCTACTAAATCTTGCGTGACACGACACAAGCTCTTAAGAAATATTATATAACACATACCGAGATCACTACACATTTAACCTTTATTATCACGATACGAACTGTCATTATTATAATAACCGCGATCAAGTTCGCCCCGTACCTCGAATCGACCACCAATCACGTATACGCGGAAAAACGGCAACAAGACTTTCGACTCCAAACACGCACTTCACGGGTACACATGACTTTTTTTATAGTAGATAATTAGGAAGGATATATCCTTCCACACAAGAATGATTTTTTAAATTTTCTATTTCACATATCTCTTCACATATTCCACAAGTGTGAAAAGTCCTTGAAAAATACATACAAAAAGTTATTAACACAAGCATTTAAAACTTAATAATAATAACAATAATATTGATATATATATATATATATATATATATATATATTATATTTTGGAAAATTAATTTTATAACTTAACCTAAAAATGTAATATTTGAACAAACTTTATTCTGCATTGATATCATTTCCGTAATTAAAGTATCTTCTTTTTTATACTAATAATGAAAATAATACAGATAATAATCCTTAAGGTTCGCCAGTAATAATTAATAAAAATCTTTCTTCAATGATAAAAGTCGACCAAACTGGCAATCATTTATTATAGATAATTAGTTAAAATACAACGTTTTGGCTGTCATTGCAGCCCTTTTCAAGTAAATCTATAAAAAATTACATAAAAATAATTATAATTTTGATACATTTTATCGCAACAATTAATTATAAATTTATATACAAAAATATGTTACATACCAATAGTAAATGCAAAATAAATTAATACAGTAAATCAAATTCACTGCATACCTCCGACAACATTCACCATTGTTTTAATGAACAATATTAGTAATTGTCACGTTCCTGACTCATTGATGAATTTTTTAAGTTTAGGTGATAATTTTAGTGTGCCCATATGTAGAAGTGATAAAAACGATAGGAAAATTTCCGCATTGGAAAATATAAAAAATTTTGAAGTCAATTATCGAAAGTTTCCTAAGGATAGTCTGGATAATGTGAGATTGTCAATAGCGTGCTCGGTACACAAGTTTTTGAATAGACAAAAACATGTGTGCTACATGGATAGATACATATTTAATAGGTATTCTGAATGCTCAAAATTTTTGAAATTAAACAAAAATATTTTTGTAACAAAAACGGATAAGGGCCAGGTTACGGTGTTGATGAGTCGGACAGACTATGTGGAGAAAATGAACAATTTACTGAAGGACGTTTCCACTTATAGATTACTCAATAAGACACCACTAAATGCACTGAACGCAAGAATTACTTCTTTGTTAAAATCTTGGTTAGACAATAAACTCATAGATAAGACCACAAAGAAACATTTGAGATGTACGAATGGTAATTTGCCTCGGGGCTATGGTTTACCAAAGATCCATAAAGCAGGTTACCCCTCTCCGTATCATAATTTCAACGGTAGGAAGTCCTGTTTATAACATTGCAACCTTTTTGAGCGCGATACTGCAAAATGCAGTCACAAAACCTCGATCTCATATCAAGGATAGTTGGTCCTTTGTGGAAATCATTAAAAATAAAAACATTGACGATAGTCAGATGATGATTTCGTTGGACGTGACTTCACTTTTTACAAACACCCCGTGGGAATTAATCAAGATAGCAATAAAAAACCGATGGGAGGACATCTCACAATTTACTTTCGTTTAACCTTGCGCAGTTTTTACACGCCATCGACACTGTTATGCGTTAAACTAGTTTTGTTTTTGAGAGTAAATTTTACGAACAGGTTTTCAGTTCTCCTATGGGGTCTCCTTTGTCTCCAATTTTGTCTGACATAGTTATGGACGATTTGGAATTATATTGTTTGCGTCAATTGGATTTCGAACCCTCTTGCTATTTTAGGTACGTCGATGATATTTTTTCAATTATTCCGAAAGGAAAAATAGAAGATATGCTTGGGATTTTTAATGGTTTTCATACTCGACTTAAATTTACATCTGAATTAGAGAACAATTTTTCTCTGAGTTTTTTAGACACGAAAGTTATACATATTGGTGGCAGACTAACGACTAATTGGTTCCGCAAACCTACGTTTTCAGGTCGACATATAAATTTTCTATCGAGTCATCCGATGAGATATAAACTCAGTGTCATCACAAGCCTAGTAGATAGAGCTATCTTACTCGCTGACCCTATGTTTCACGAAGAAAACATTAATATAGTTAGAAGAATTCTTCGTAATAATTGTTATCCGTTAGGGTGCCGTCACATGAGGCGTAACTTGCGTACGCGTAACTTGCGGTAACTTACGCCGACCAATCACATCGTCTCATTTCAGTATCAGCTTCTGTCTAGTTATTTTATGCTTTGTACGCTATTATCGTTACGCCAAATCCAATTTCTGGTGGAAGAAACACTAATGCGTATTTGTAAAAAAAAACTACATAACTCCATTTGTGCGTTTTTTTGTTACAGATGAAGAAGAAAAAGTCAATTTTAATCCATCCATACCTATACATTTCTAATAAAATAAACAAGAATAATCAAATAAGGGTAAGTTAACAAAAATCTAATTTATTATATAAACTTTAATAGCGTTCGATTAAAAACAGTCTATTGCTCACGATATGTGATACAAAATTTCAAGTTTAAATTGTATATTAGTAGGTCTTCGTACTTTTTGCATTTGAAATCTGTTTTCTTTTTCTCTAATATTTAACATATATTGATTTCTTGTTTTACATGCATGAATTTTTGAGAATTTTGAGCAATATGATCATAATGCATTATTTTCTACATTGCATGTTTGAATCTTTTCAGCACAAATGCGGGTATTGTGGATGGCTGTTTCAATTTTCTACTAATTTTGTCGAGCATGAATGCTTCAAGCATTATGTGGAAGATAAGAATCGCATCGTTGTAGATGAAAATTTTGTCGTGACAATACATTATAACAGTATGTTTACAACATTCTTTGCATATATTTTGTTGTATCATTTTATTGTATTATAGTAATTAAATGCATTTATTTATTTAATAATCCAAGAGAATGCAAAGACTGCGGAAGGTCCTACAGATACTTTGGATGAACTCTTGATCAAAGCAGTGAGGGCAAGGAGGGGATTATATGACTATCGCATACCAGCAAATGAAAGGACCAACTTGCGGAAAAATGCATTGTAGGTGGAAGTGTCTAACACTCTAGGAGGTACTATCAATACCTCTTGTGAACACATGCAAATATTTTATACATTATAATTAAATAAATTAAATTAAATTTTTAGGAGCTTTTAATCCAGAGGAGGCAAAGGCCCGTTGGAAATATTTAAGAGATAATTATACTAAAGCGCGTAAAAAGATTAAAGATTATGTTCCTAGTGGATCGGCTGCTAGTGGACAAAAGAAACCCAAATTTAAATTTTACTACATGATGACATTTTTAAACGACTTCCTTGAGACACGGCAGTAAGTTCTTTTTCTTCAATGTGCAAAAATGTGTCACTCTTTTTTGTCAATTTGTCAAGGAAAATAGATATAGAAGACAATTTTTCATGTCCAATACCGTCATGTAGGATGTTATATGTATATATAAACATATATTTATTTCAGGACTGTGAGCTCATTGCCAAACGTTGATGAAAAATATGGAACATTTGAGTCATACGAGGATGATACCAATAGTTTTTCTTCAATGCAGACTACTATTGATGCTTCACCAATACTGACTCCCACTTGTGTTCCTTTACGAAGTACGTGTTCCTTACGCCTACACCAACTCTTCCTCCAAGGACCTCAATATCTAGAAGCGTCTCTCCACCAACGCTATTCAGTACTTTGCGAATATTGGCGACAAATGTGAAAAGTTAGTATATTTTATATAAAACATGATATACTGATCTAATATTCTTAATATTCTTATCATTAGTATATTTTGCTTCAGTTTCCTTTGATGATAATAACTACTGTAAAACGTATTTGGAATTTTTAAAAAATATATTATTAGAATAAAAATTTAAGTTAAGAATAAAATAGTTCATTTACAATGTAAAAATTATTAATAATTTAATTTAAATATTAAAATTTTAATAAATTAAAAAATAAATATAATAATTAACAAATTTTAATAAAATGTACATTATTTACCAAACAATATAATTATTGTACATTATTTATGTTTCAGAGCAAAAGACCGATGTCTTGCAAACAGTTTTAAAAGAAGCTTTAAAAGAACCAACAACGCAAACTGTTGATCCGCTAGATGGGTTTTTAGCACGGTTGGGAGAAGGTATGCGAAGGTTGCCATATCGCCAGAGAGCTCGCCTCGAAATATGATTTTTGACATTGCTCGGTGAAGCAGAAGATCTTTGTGGTATCAATATTGACTAGAAAATTTTTATTTTTATTTCGCTAAGCTGGATGCAGTGATTTTTAACACGTCTCACATTTCTTGATATTTTTTGCAATAATCCATGCGTAGCTCTAAGTTAACATTGTTAAGAAAGTTCGTTACATTTTTTATTTTGAAATTAAATATGAATTAGTTTATTTACACACATTACACTTATATTGATAAAAAAAAGTTGGATATTTTAATATGTGTACATATGTGTGCATTTGCGAGAAAAGGAGTGAAAATTGCAACAATGTAAAACAATGTGCATTTGCGAGAAGATGAGTAAAAATTGAAACAATGTAAAACAGTATTGTGATCTATGTGATAATCTCAGAATGTTGAGATAATATCTCAGTTAAACAAATTCAGGTTTAAAATCTTGTACTTAGAATTATAACTTGATATAACTATAACTTACATATAACTATAATTTACATGTACATTGACAATGATTCGTTACATTTTTTATTTTGAAGTTAAACATGAATTAGTTTATTTACACACATTACGCTTATATGTATAATGTACAATGTAAAATTCATGTATTTTTACAACCAGTAACAAATATGTAACAATTCATGTATTTTTACAACCAGTAACAAATATGGAGAATACAATTTTGTAGAACATACAATAAAGTGACATATGGCGAACTATAAAAATTGAGACTTATTCACACATTTGAAGCAACGAATTAATTGTAACATCTTTTTTACCATGATTAGTATTATATACGGATTTGATAACTTCTTTGTTGATACAATAAAAATACAAATCAACGCTCGTGTAAAATTTAAAATTAATAAAACATGAAAAGTAAGCCAAATATACGAGCCGAAATGATTTAGATGTAAGAATAATTAAAAATTTTTATTCATATTATAATTGTTGAAGATTCGTTCTTCGGAGCGAATCCTCGAGGACGATCGAATCCTCAAGAATGTTGAAATTCCTCAGTGTTTACGATTGAGAAACACGCGAAACCTGCGTGTACACTAGCCGCTAATTGGCGTGTGTACATCGCCTGATTTTCGGTAATCCAATCGCGACACCGATCGGCAGCCGCCCTACGCGCGCTCCGAAATTCGCGCTGCCCTCGAGTCAGTCCTCGAGAGAGCGAGCACCGAGCGACATCATTCTCTGTAACGCGACGTACTTAAGTCAAAGTGAAATAAAGCGATTGTTAACCACAAAACGCGTACAATCATTCGATCTCGTAAACCCGGCATCCTACAACGAGTTGAAACTTGTACAAAAGAATTGGTCCTTCGAGCCGGATAATAAACAATCGATCGAATGAAAGTAAAATCGCGTCAAGACGGAACTCCTTCGTTTCGCACGTTAGTCGGAAAATTGACAATCTCCGCTTCGTGTGTCTATATCGGAGTAGAACATTTAAAATCGCAGCGCCTCCGCGGCACGAGAATTACGCTAATTACGCGTTCTCGTTGAACGTCGCAAGACTCCGTGTGCGGGAGTGAGACCGCGCTACACGACGGTTTGCCGTCGCGCGCGCTCCAAAACAATCTCTCTCTCTCTCTCTCGCTCTCTCTGGAAGAAGCGAAGAGCGAGAGAGACAGTTCGCCGTCGCGCGAGCTCCGAAGCAATCTCTCTCTCGCGCACTTTCTCTCTCGCTCTCTCTCGCAGGCGCGAAGAGCGAGGGAGACGGTTCGCCGTTGCGCGCTACGAAACTCTCTCGCTCCTCTCTCTCTCTCTCTCGTGTGCTCTCACAATCACGCTCCTGCCGTTGCTCCGGTCTAAGCCGCGGCGCTCCGGCCACGTGACGGTCACGCACCCTCACGTACCCGGTGTACGTCGAATTCTGCAGTTGAGTAAACCGAATTTTGACGTTGAGGCGTCACTTGCACAGCAAGCACCACAATTACGCGCTTTGCTTTACAATACTCGCAGTGACTTTCGATGATGAACATTGACTCTCACTGATTAACAGTGACTCTCAGTGAGCGTGCGCCGCTATCACGCGCATCGCACCTGTGAATATTAACCAGTGCATTCTTCTCACTGACTTTCAGCTCTCGCAGAACTCAGTGCAAGTGACCGCGAGCGCCGCTATCACTCGCCCGCGTCGTGCATCTCTCTGTGACTCTCTCGATCATTTCGGTAATTTTCGACGTTTCTAAACATTAGTGAAGGTGCGCGATTTGCAATCTCGACGCCGCTATCACGCGTCAAGCAATCGCATCAATACGCCTTGTACATCGCTTCGTGTGAGAAAGACAGCCGATAACGGCTTAACGCGACGGTGCGCTAACTCGCGCTCGGACTCTCTTACTCTCTCTCGCGCGTCAACCAGCGGGCGCTTCACGTCTGCGCGCGCGCTCGAATCTTCGCTTCAGAAGCGAATAATCGATTAACGATTCACTAATCCGGCATCGATAATCATGTCGACCGTCGTGAGCGACCTGCTCATCGAATAGGGAGCTCGTATTGACGAGATCAAACGAGATCTCGTCAACTTTAAGAAGCTGGCCAAATCAAACGTTACACTCGCTAAGACGCGAAGTCGACTTTCCAAGTTGGAGGAGCACTGGGCCGCTTGCCGCGGCCTTCATGTCAAACTGCTTCAAAAGACGACGCCGGAGCAGCAAGCAACCTTGCCGTACTTCACTCTGGAGGAATTCCTGAAAGCTGAGAATGTCTACATTGACACGGCCGATCTGCTGCAAGACACGATAAGTCGATTATCTCCTAATACAATTCCGTTTGCCAATCGTAGTTCCGATTCCTCCATTCGCGAAACAAATAATCATTGCTTTCAATTGCCACGCATCGCGTTGCCAAAGTTTTCCGGGAAATTAATCGATTGGGAAACCTTCCGTAACATTTTCGAGTCTCTCGTAATAAATAACAACGCGCTTTCAAATTCTCAGAAATTTCATTATTTAAAAACTAGCATAACGGGAGACGCTTCATTGCTGATCAACAATTTAAAGATTTCCGATGCTAATTACGAATTCGCCTGGCAATTGTTAACTAATGAATACGACGATAAGCAAGCGCTAATCTATGTTCATTTACACGCGTTTATTAGTCTTCCGGTTATGAAAAGCGAGAGTGTAAGCGATTTGCGAAAATTGCGCGACACAGTGTCTGCGTCGTTAGTCGCTTTAAAAAATCTTGATTGTCCAGTAGAGCAATGGGACGACATTTTTGTTTACATAATAACGCAAAAGTTTAGCGCGAAAACGCGTACCGAATGGAATTTAAGGCGAATCAAACGAAACGAGCCTCCTTCTTATCAGGAGCTTAACGAGTTTCAAACTCTCCGTATACACGGATTGTCTGACTTTGCCGATTCGAGCAAGGACTCCGGTTCTTCAAAAAATGATAAACCGCGTTTGGCTGTAAATAATGTGATAGCTCTTAAATGTATTTGTTGCTCCGGCGAGCATCACATTTCGAAATGCGAAGCTTACGAGAAGAAATCCGCTTCACAGCGCTTCGCTTTCGCGCGCCAACATAAACTTTACTTTAATTGTTTAAGGCCCGGGCATTTCCCATTGAAATGCCCGAGCAAATATCGGTGCAGACAATGTCGTCGCTTGCATCACACATTGCTGCATTCAGCGGCAAATCAAAATGCCTCCGATTATTCGGTCGGTTCCGAGGCAACTACCTCCGAATCTGCGTCAAACACCGTATCTAATACAATCTCAAATCAAGCGGTTAATACGGTCGCGACCGTCCAAACAGTACCCCCGCCGCTTGAAGAGCATCCAAACGTCCTCTTGGCGACGGCATGGGTCGACCTCCACACGGGGGAGGGTCGCTGCTTAAAGGTTCGCGCATTATTGGATCAAGGATCCACCTTTAGTTTTATATCCGAATCGCTCTCTCAGGTGTAACGCACTAAACGGCAGCGAGCCAATTTACAAATTAGATGCTTCGGCGAAAAATACACGGGTACTGCTAAATCGCGCGTAAAACTCCAGTTAACCCCGTGTGCTCAAGCTGATCCGAGCTTCCCTCTGACGGCTTACATTTTTCAACGCATCACATCATACGCTGCCTCGCGGATTCAGCCCTTCGATTCATGGCCTCATTTACAGGGTCTATCTTTTGCTGATCCTGATCCTTCAAGTCACCATCAAATTCATTTGTTGATCGGTGCTGACCTTTACGGCTCGCTTCTGATGCGCGACGTCCGTCAAAGTCCTCTTGGCACTCCGACTGCTTAGTTGACTGCTCTAGGCTGGATTTTTTCTGGCCCTACGAATAGCAGGCCGACTGCTTCGGCTCAGGCCTCTGTGTTAAACTGCGTGTTAGAACAAAGCACGCACTCTCTTCTCCAGAAATTCTGGGAAGACGAAGAGATCTCGCGGCCTGTCCCCCTCACTGAGGAGGAGGAGAGGTGCAAGGCTCATTTCATCGCCAACCACTATCGTACCCCTCAGGGACGCTATGCGGTTCGATTGCCCTTCAGACATGATTTCCCGATAGAAATCGGTGATTCCTTGCACATTGCAAACTCACTTTATAATAAAATGGAAGGAAAGCTACGGCTTCGTCCAGAACTTCACACGCAATATAACGAGTTCTTACAGGAGTATCACTCGCTCGGTCATATGAGAAAGGTGGAAGTATCCGACCGCTCCGAGTTCGGGCCGGTATATATTCCTCATCATCCCGTTTTGCGCGACTCAAGTTGCACTACAAAATTACGCGTTGTCTTCAACGTTTTATGCAAAACGAGCAACAAGACTTTACTTAACGATCATTTACTGATTGGTCAGAGATTGCAGCAAGACCTTTCCGCGATATTATTGCGCTGGCGTCAATGGCAATTTGTTTATACGGCGGACATTGCTCAAATGTTCCGCCAAATTCTCGTGCATCCGTCTGACACGGATTTTCAAAGAATCCTATGGCGATCGTCGGTCGACGGGCCGATCGAACACTATCGCCTTCTCACTGTGACGTACGGGCTCGCGCCCGCTCCGTACCTCGCGATAAGGGTACTGAAACAGCTTTCTCTGGATGAAGGCGACAACTATCCCGCTGCTGTTCCGATTCTCCACGAGTCCCTCTACGTGGACGATGCGCTCTTTGGCGCGGACGACACGACTTCATTGATAGAAGCTCGTGTTCAACTTGTTGAAATCTTGCGAAAGGGAGGATTTCAGCTACAAAAGTGGGCATCTAATGCTCCCTTTCTTCTTCAAGGGCTTTCGGCTCATCAGCCGGAAGTCACCGATCACTTACTCGTAAAAAAAGATGCCCTCAAAGTTCTCGGTCTGTCATGGCTCGCGAAGGAGGACGCGTTCAAATTCGTGATAACTCCGTTGAGACCGGCTACACCCACGAAACGTTCAGTTCTCTCGTTTACGGCCAAATTATACGACCCACTCGGATGGGCCGCTCCGGTCGTTGTAACCGCGAAAATCTTGTGACAAGAATTATGGCTTCTCGAATGTGATTGGGACTCGCCTCTTCCAGAAGAGTTGCGCGATCGTTGGAAAAGCTACTCCAACGATTTAAAATCATTGAACCGCGTCCGAATACCGCGTTGGACCGATCGACATTCTAATAACCTCGCGTTCGAAATCCACGGATTTGCCGACGCTTCAAATCGTGCTTACGCGGCGGTAGTCTATATTCGAGTGCTTCCCTCGCCAACGAAGTTTCAAGTCAGTCTGCTTGCTGCTAAAACAAAGGTCGCGCCGATCAAAACTGTAAGCATCCCGCGACTGGAACTGAACGCTATCGTCCTCCTCAGCCGGCTCATCAAATGGACCTTGACCTCATTAAAATTACCTTCGATTCCAATATACGGATGGACGGATTCGACCATCGCTCTCGCGTGGCTCCGTCAACATCCATCAAAATGGAGCACCTACGTGGCTAACCGCGTATCAGAGGTGCATACCTGTCTGGATTCCGTCCGTTGGAATCACGTTCCTTCTCGAGATAATCCTGCGGACTGTGCCTCGCGCGGTCTGACCGCTTCAGAACTCGTTACTCACCCGTTATGGTGGAACGGTCCACGATGGCTTCAGAAGCCACCGACTTCTTGGCCGATTCTCGATGTTTTCGCTCCACTCGACTCTGCCACCGATCAGCAAGTGTCGGTGGAGAGAAGACGGCCTGTAACGCTCCATATTCAAGAGGCCGATGAATGGGAACTCCCATATAAGTTTTCCAACTTGACCAAGCTTGTCCGCGTGACTGCTTATATGAACCGCTTCATTCTTCGTTCAAGGGGAAAGAGTGCGTCTCGCTCCTATCTCTCAGTTCTTCTGAGCGCCGACGAGCTCAGGAGGGCAGAAACCTTCTAGCTGCGCTATCTGCAACAGAGGTTCTTTGAGCGGGAAACGCGCTCCCTAAAGAAGAACGGCACCATGCCGCATTCGAGCTCGTTGAGCAGATTGAGTCCCTTTCTAGGAGAGGACTCTTTACTCCGTCTTGGCGGGCGGTTAAGGAATTCGGCGCTCAGCTATGACAAGCAACATCCTATCATAATTCCGAAACATCACTTATCCGATCTCTTAATTGATCGCGCTCATAGATCCACGCTCCACGGAGGAGCACAGTTAGTACTCCGTGTGCTACGTCAGCGATACTGGCTCATTAGAAGCCGCAACTCCGTAAAAAGGCACATTCGAAAATGTGTAGTCTGCGTTCGTCACGCAGCTAAACTGTCGTCTCAATTCATGGGCGACCTTCCCGCCGCTCGTGTAACGTCTTCGGCGCCGTTTACTCACTGTGGAGTTGATTACGCCGGCCCACTCCACGTAATTCTATTCGTCGGCAAAGAGCAAAGGGCCAGAAAGGTGTATATCGCTCTGGTTATTTGTCTTGCCACTAGGACAATTCACCTCGAAATGGTGGAGGATTACTCCACGCCCGGCTTTCTTGCAGCCTATCAGAGGTTCGCTAGCCGTCGAGGTCTGCCGCGTCACATGTATAGCGACAACGGCACAAACTTTCATGGAGCCAACCACGAGCTTCATCGACATTTTCAATCCTTATTAGAGGATGCTGACTTGCGAAACGCGCTCGCGGACGACGGAGTGGACTGGCATTTCATTCCCTCCGCCGCTCCGCATTTCGGCGGATTTTGGGAGGCCGGTGTAAGAGCCTTAAAACGCATCTGAGGCGTGCTGTTGGTTCCCACACGCTTTTGAGGGCTGAGCTCGCGACGCTTCTCTGTAAAATAGAAGCGTGTCTTAACTCGCGACCTATCGCTCCGCTTAGCGACGACCCGGGTGACTTGTCGGCGCTCACCCCGGGTCACTTTCTGATTGGACGGCCCCTTGTAGCCGTTCCGGAGGAATCGGTACTCGCGATCGACCCGCGTAGGCTCTCACGATGGCAACTAGTCCGTGCCATGCAGGAAACCGTGTGACGCGCCTGATCACAAGACTATTTGCATTCGCTTCAACAGCGAAACAAGTGGAGCAAGCAGTCTTCTAACTTCGAAATAGGCGAATTAGTGTTAGTCAAAAATCCAGTGCTCCCTCCTAGCAAATGGGAGCTTGCGCGAGTACAGCAGATCCATCCCGGATCTGATGGACTCGTTCGAGTCGTGACCATTCGCACCTCACGGTCCATATTGAAACGACCTATTACGCAATTATGCCGACTGCCAATTCGCGATAACTCTAACGCTTCCGCAACGGATGAAGCCGCTAAGTTGTAAGACTCATGTAATCTTCGAGACAACTCTATCAGTACGAGTCGTCTTCACCTGTATGCTTTCTGTAATCATCCTCCTCGACGATTCGCTCTCGCTTCGTTCAAGTTTATTTCGCATACGTTCGCATACGAGGCGGGCGGTATGTTAAAGATTCGTTCTTCGGAGCGAATCCTCGAGGACGATCGAATCCTCAAAAATGTTGAAATTCCTCAGTGTTTACGATTGAGAAACATGCGAAACCTGCGTGTACACTAGCCGCTAATTGGCGTGTGTACATCGCCTGATTTTCGGTAATCCAATCGCGACACCGATCGGCAGCCGCCCTACGCGCGCTCCGAAATTCGCGCTGCCCTTGAGTCAGTTCTCGAGAGATCGAGCACCGAGCGACATCATTCTCTGTAACGCGACGTACTTAAGTCAAAGTGAAATAAAGCGATTGGTAACCACAAAACACGTACAATCATTCGATCTCGTAAACCCGGCATCCTACAACGAGTTGAAACTTGTACAATAATATAAAAGTAAACGTTTCGACCTTACTAGGTCTTTATCAATACAATCACACAACCGCAAGTATAAAATTATAAAATATAATAAAGAAATTTGAACATAATCTCGCAAGCTATGTAAAGATGAAACTTCGATTATTATTCGATTTAATTACAATGGTTGAAACAATTATTCTTAGATGTTTTATGTTTAAAACCATCTTTCAATTAAATGCACGGAGTCCAAATTGGTCGTTGGACAGCGAACGGTCTGTTCCGGCATCTTCACGAGATGAGTCCCATTAATTCAAGCCCTTTTTTCCCACAAAAATAGATTAAAAAGATTCCAATGAAGAACACTCCGAAAAATATAAATTAGCAATAACTTACATATTGATATTATGTGTTGGTTGTTGTGACTCAGCAATATCAAGGAATAATATGTATTATTATGTCGTAGCCTGTTTATATAGTCAATAGTGTTGTCAATAGTTAAAGGTTAATTTGTTTATTTTTTATTAAAAAAATGTGTCAGATAATTCTTCTAAAATGTCAAAATAGCAGCTTTCAAGGGATTCGATGTCTTTCTTTAAATTTATACTGTTTTTATGTTCTTTTATGTATAACATTTCAGAAATAAGTCTTTTATTATAGTTGATTTCATGATCTAATATTTCAGTCCCTTCCCAGTCAAAAGTGTGCTTATTATTTAAAATATGTTCAGAAATCTCCGAATGTTTTGCAGAGTCTAATTTAAAATTGTTTTTATGTTCGTTAAGTCTGGTACGTAATTGTATTTTCGTTTGTCCAATATAAGTTGCGTCACAGTCTCTGCAATTGATTTTATATACAACATTTGAATTGCTGGAGTCATCATTCTTATCTTTATGTGTTTTAATCCAAATGTTTAGATTTTTCAAGACACGATATCCTACATTTGCATCCGATTTTTTAATATTAGCTGATATTTTTTCGGAGATGGATTCCACATATAGAATTGCAACAAATTTGTTATTTTTATCTTTGCTATCATGAAGACCCTTTTTATTTTCTTTATCAGTTATCTTTAATTTGCTGTTGATAAGATTCTTAATCCTGCGATTTATTTCATTAAAAATAAGAGCCAGAGAGTAGTTATTTGGTAACAAAACATTTATAACTGTATGCAAATTTTTATCATGGAATCGAGGATGCGACAATAGCAGTGCTCTGTCCACTAAATTATAAATAGTGCCTAATTTGTGGCATCTCGGATGGTTGGAATAAAAAGATAAAAATCTACCTGAAAAAGTTTTTTTATGGAACCAATCTACATATATCGCATCCTCAATCACATTAATAGAAATGTCAAGGAAACTAATGCTACGATTCTCTTCTCTTTCAACTGTAAATTTCAGTCTTTCGTGGTATTCGTTAAATTTGTCTATGATATGTGGTATACTTTCCGCATTTGTTGCCAATAAGATATCATCTACATAACGATAGTAAAAAGTCAAATTCCAATTAGATGTGTCAATAATAGATGTTTCAAAATCTTGCAAAACTAAATCAGCAATTATTGGAGATAGGGGAGATCCCATAGGGGCTCCGTATATTTGTTTATATGTAGTGTTGTTAAATTGGAAAAAGTGGATGTTAATATAAATTTAATCGCGTTCAAAAGTTCGTTTTTTGGAATTTTAGTCTGTGGTTCGATGTAATGCCATCTATTATTAATGCATTTTATTGCAAGATCCAGAGGGACATTTGTGAATAAAGAGACAACATTTAATGAAACTATTATATTTTTACTGTCTAAAGCTTTTCCAGACAGAGCATTGCACAAATCCAAACTATTAATAACAAAACCATTCGCTTTAGGAATGCTTTTGATCAAAATTTTATGGATAAATAAAGCTATGTGGTGTAAAGCTGTGTTCACCGACGAAACTATAATTCTAAAAGGAGTGTCTTTTTTATGGATTTTAGGCAAACCGTATGCTTTGGGCAAGAGGCTATCACTCGAATGCAAATGATAGTATTCCGTTTTGATAATAAAATCCTTTTTAGCCATTTTTTTATAATTATATTTGTGACGGCCCGATTAGCCGTCACTAGCCACACATGGCCAACCAACCACCCGCGCTTATGTAAACGGCCCCTTTCGGGGCCACCACATGAACACGTTGGAAATCCGCCTTTTCGCCCCCACCCGTCACTCGACCCCCTCCAAGTTAGTTTTGGAGTGGGGTGGCTCGTCGAGTATAAAGAGCGGCGCAGCCGAAGCTTCGCCGCCAGTCCCGTCCTGGGGGTCTATTCTTGAAACGAGGACCCTAGATATCGCATACGATATCGCATTCGATAGCAAAAATGGTATTCTCGAATGAATGAGATGTATCGTATGCGAGAAAATATCGAACAGTTCATCTCGAGTGGGTAAACCCCATGCGATATGTAAGTCGCATACGATAAATATAGTAATAAAACCGCTGTTTTCAAAAAAAGTGAAGTTATCCAATGTAAGAGAGGTTAATTAAATTTATAATTGCAATGGATTTGGCATGTCAAAATGCTGTTCAACTTCATATTGCTGAACAATTAGAAAATATTTTCGATTATAATGAAAGACAGCGTTTTCACATAAGGGATGATCTATTTCACTTATCAGAGCAACAGTTTATAAATATTGTTTGATTGAAAAAAGAAACAGCAAACAGGCTTATTAATATTGTGGAAGACAATTTTATAGAACCATCACGATCTTCAGCTTTGGACGCCACTGTACAAGTACGTACAACAAATGCAGAATAAATTATTTGTAAATTATTTAATATAACTTATTTGTAAAATTTTTCTAGGTTTTAGCTGCATTACGCTTTTATGCATCAGGCAGTTATCAGAATTGCATAGGAAAAAATATTCACATGGCTATTAGTCAACCTTCGATCAGCAGATGTGTTCGAAATGTGACTAATATTCTTAATCGTCCAGAAATATTTAACACTTGGGTATGCTTTCCTAACAACCTTCAAAAGCTGCAGCAACTACGTAACAAGTGAGAATATATTGAGAAAAATTAAATAAGATATAGTACGCAACTACGTTTATATATATATATATATATATATATATATATATATGTATAATATAATCATACATATTTATTTATGTATATTATTTATGTTATATGTATATATAGATTTTGGATTAAGCATCGCTTTCCTGGAGTGATTGGTTGTATAGACTGCACTCATGTAGCAATTGTTCCACCTCCTAAAGAAGATGAGAATTATCCTGAACATATATATGTAGATAAAAAAGGATATCATTCAATTAATGTACAATTGGTAAGATTGCGCCTTAACACACACAATTCATTTAAGTATATTATTTAAGTATATTATTAAACAAATAATATAAGTACAGCTTTATTTGCAGATATGTGATTCTGATCTTATTGTTAGGATTATGAATGTTAATGCCCGATATCCAGGAAGCACGCACGATTCGTATATCTGGAATAATAGTAATGTTCTTCCTATAATGCAAGATATTTACAATCGTGGACACAACTTTTTTTTACTAGGTAATATGTAATAAAAATAATTATTAAATATTACGTACTTTATGATTCGCGTATGATGCGCATGAATAAGTGACAGACAATCTATAGTTTATGTTACGCATATTACACATTTTCTGTCACTTTATGTGCATCATGTGTGAATCGAAAAATACCTATTGTTTTTAATTACAATGTATAACATTATATTGCTTTACAGGTGATTCCGGTTATGCGCTTAGACCTTGGATGATGACTCCAATAATGGACAATAATCTTAATATTGCAACAAGAAGATACAATGATCGGCAAAAGAGCACTAGATCGCTTATTGAACGTTGCAATGGTGTTTTAAAGATGAGATTTCGTTGCTTGTTGAAACATACAGTCTTGCATTACCGACCAGATGTGTGCTCAAAAATTATCAATGCTTGTACCATATTACATAATATGTGCATTCATGATAAAGTGCCTTTACCTGATGAAGCATTTGAAGATGAAGTATTGGATTTTGGTATGCTAAATGTTATGGATGGTGTAAACGAACCCGGAATAAATTTAAATAGAAATATTGAACTAATAGCTGGAAGAAGAATTCGCAATAATCTAATACGACATTACTTCTCTTGACAATATTTTATACTTTTTGTACACATGCATGTACACATATTTGTATTTCTAATTGTAATAACGTGGCAGTAAATAACAATATTTGGATTATAAACATTTGTTTTATTTCTTTGGACAATGTTCTTTATAATAGAAATACACAAAATGAACATAAACTGAATCTCTTATCTTTCAGTTTTTTAACATAAAATAAATATTAATTTTTTTAACATACGTAAAAATTGTTATACGTTAATAGCTTATAGGAACTATAAAAAGAAATACACAAAATGAACATAAACTGAATCTCTTATCTTTCAGTTTTTTAACATAAAATAAATTACTAAATTAATTAATAAATTAATTACTTTTTTTTACCAATTGCTCCAGCAATGCGCATATTTTTTTTTGGTAATGATGTCTTTTTCTTTCAGAGCTAACTCCTTTGTATAAAGTTTTAATTTTTCTGCGTAGTACGATTTTCGTAGATCGCTATCTTCCTGCGAAATTTTTGCCAACTTTTCAGTTTGTTCTATTGATTTGTCATATCTTTGTGCAGCAGAAGTTCTTTTAACACCTTTTTGTATGGCAGTCGATTTTAAAATTGGGGTTACAGAAATATGTGATGCGTTGTTAACTACATTGATTGGTGTTTCTAATGCAGTTGTTCTTTTTGTTAAAGATTTTCTATTATTATTGTAATTGTCATTATCATTGTTGAAGTTCTTTTCTGGTGAGTTTTCTTCCAATCTGCTGCAATGATAATTTTGAGAAGACGATGACTGTTGTGACACACATTGCTGCGTTATATCTTGACTGTTGTATTGCATGGGAAAATTTTCCTCATCTCCACTATCGTCGATTTCAACTGAATCACCTATCCACTCCTAAAAAAATATTAATGTACACGCATACTTTCTGTTTTAATGTTATAATTTCCTAATACGTTTTGGATATTATATTATGATACAACAAAGATTGCTTACCATTAGCACATTGGATTCTTGCACTGTCTTATGTCCTTCCACGACTGTTGTACCCATAAGTGCCAGAACATTTTGATCTGTTTCAGATAAGACTTGACTTGATGCAGGCTCTCCACCAGTTGCTTTTGCATGATTCTTGATCAAAGCATTTTTGGCTTTAGTGGAACTTCGCATGTCTTGCCAAGTCTATGATACAGGCAGAAAGTAGACCATCAAATTATTTGAAGTATATAATTTTCTTTCTGTAAAAAGAAGTTTTGCTATCTGTCAATATAATACATTCCTTTCGCCATTGTTTCCATTCTTTTTGTGCACCAGGTATTTCATGTAGTTCTGCTGTTACTTTTTCCCACAATTTTTGAGCATGTTTAAACGTAAAGTAAACGTTGTAGAAAACTTTCCACTCTGTAGCTCTGGATGTTTACGCATAAATTCTGCAATTAAAATATATATTATAGAGCATTGTATTGAAAGATTAATAAATAATAGTTACTATCAATCTATTAAGCGGCTTTTACCCATTACATATCTTTAAATACAAATTACAAATTTTCAATGTGAACAAGTTCAATATGAGAGAGTTTAAAGCAAATTTTATTAGACTGTAACAAATTGAAGGCAATACTTACCAACCAGCAAACTTTTCTGTTCTTCATTAACATATGTACATCGTTTCTTCACTTCATTTGATGCTAATGCCATTTTAATTCGATTTTCACTATTATTATATATTTGTTAACTGTAACAAAATTTGCACTTTACCAATTTTAACTAAGATCACAGAATTTTTGTTAACACAGTTTAACTGCGTTGTACAAATTTAGGTTAGACTGACAATGAATTTCAAAATTCACTACAATATATGCGACATAAACTATAGATTTCCAGTACGTAGAATTTCGGAACACACAACCTTTCTCGCATGCGACATTTATCGCAGACCTCATATCGCATGATAGTTGAGAATACGATTCTGAAGTCGCATGCGATACGGACCGTGCGATATTTTTCGCATGCGACAATTATCGCATGCATTCAAGAATAGGGCCCCTGGTCCCTCGAGCGTACTCAGGGATCACTCCTCAAATCCCACACTCCCAGTCATCCCGGCCGACGAGTGTCCTCGTCGTGTAGGCCGAGTGTTCTCGGTCACCGGGTCCTGTCCGTAAGTCATCCCGGCCGACGAGCGTTCTCGTCGTGTAGGCCGAGTGTTCTCGGTCTCCGAGTCCTGTCCGTAAGTCATCCCGGCCGACGAGCGTTCTCGTGGTGTAGGCCGAGTGTTCTCGGTCACCGGGTCTTGTCCGTAAGTCACCGGCGCTCGACGGAGTCCACCCTTCTCAGAGCGCCCGTACGCGCGTCCACGTTGGAAATTCTAGTTATAAGTCGTGTCCGCGTCTGTATAATCTGGTCGCGTTTCGTCCGTAATAAGCCTATCTGTCAATTCTAGTTATAAGTCGTGTCCGCGTCCGTATGATCTGGCCGCGTCTCGTCCGTAATATTCCTATCTGTCAATTCTAGTTATAAGTCGTGTCCGCGTCCGTATAATCTGGTCGCGTTTCGTTCGTTATACAATACTATGTATTGATAGCCTGAATCACGGGTCAACCCCTGAAAGGTGGCCCGAATAAACTATACTTTTACCAGAATAACCGCGTGTCATTGCAAATCTGAGTCTCCCCTCTTCCCGAATCCTGGCACCGACGAGCCGATCCGTGGCGTCGAGAAAGGTGCTTCGTTACATGGCGCCCGAACAAGGACCTGACTCGACCGTCTGAGACTCCGGTTCGCAATCCACATGCTTGGGTGGATCTACCACCTGGATAAAGAGAAAGCCATCTGATATCTCGCCGACCGCAATCTAGACCCAGAAGGGAGATTAATCGACCTCCGCCGCCGCATAAGAGACCACGTGATGGCCAACCAGTCAAACACCGGAGCGGCCGAAACGCTCCACGCGCCGCTTAGCCGCGGAGGAACGTTACCGGAGTGCACGAGGAACCCCCGAACCACCCGAAGCCGACCCGGCTAAGGCCCTTAATCAGATACGCAAATGGGGCTGCCATTTTGATGGTAAGGACCCCCTCGCTTTTCTCGAGCATCTGGAAGAACTCAGTGTGGCCTATGGTCTGGAAGACCACAATTTTTTCAACGGTCTGTCCGAGCTGCTAAAGGGCGACGCCCTTCTGTGATGGAGAAACACCAGAGAACAGTGGTTTACATGGACCGAGTTCCGAAAAGATTTTTTGGCCCAGTATCTATCGCCCGGGTACAAACGACAATTACGACGGGAAATACAAGGCCGGCGACAAAAGCGGGAGAGACGTTCACTCGATACGCTACCGCCGTACAGACAATGATGCGTCGGGCTGGCGGCTACACTAGCCAGGAGCGGCTCGAGCAATTGTACGAAAACGCCGACCCAGAGCTCCAGTTATACGTTCGACTGGACGAACTGCACTCCGTTTCCGAGCTGTGCAGTCGTGCCGCCGAGTGGGAGGAAATTCACCGGCGCCGCCAAGAACAACGCCGCGAAACATCACGGCCCACCGAAGCGAATCTTGCCGCCACTACCTATGACTGTGCGAGTTGCTGCTGGCGATGAAAACAACGAGGGCACACACGACTCGACTGCCGCCGCCCAGCGCGGAAATTTTGCTCGCAGTGCGGGAAGGATGGCGTTCTAACACGGGACTGCCATCGTCCGACGGGAAACGACCGGCGGGTCGGAAACGAGGCGGCCACCGCCCGACCCGCGTCCAGATAGAGTACACACCGCGGCCGCATTTACCAGTCCAGATCCGCCGATTCACCGCCTGGGCACTTCTCGATTCCGGATCCGAAGTGTCTTTTGTAAACGCCGCCATGGCCAAACGCCTGTCTGAACACGGCCTCCAGATCCAGCCGTCCGAAGAACCGGTCAACTTAGCCGACGGCTCCAAGGCACCCATCTCCGGTTCGATCCGCTTCGCCCTCCGAGTCGGCCCTTGCTCTGTCCGCCACCGCTTCCAGGTCCTTTTTTTTTTGTGACGCTGGGGAAACCGTCATGGTACCGCACACCCCCGGGTAGGGGTGCGGGTTATGTGGGACTCCTTGTTCCCCTTGGTCGAGCCACGAATGGTTCGACCAGGGGGCCCAAGACCTACCTTACTAAAACCCCAGCGGGTGTTCTTCCCGGGCGTTGGATAGGGGGCGGCGAGGATGCTGGTATCCCATGCCGACTCACCGCCCCCCCGCCAAGCCGTCTCTGGGGAGCTGCCTCGGTCTTGCGACCGAGACCCCTCCCCTACCGCACAGTCAATGACTGTGCGGTTCCCTCGCGGTTGCGGCGCAGGGCGAACACCGGCCCCACGCCGCGCCCTCCCAAAGAGTTTGGGGGGCGGGGCCATGGCTCGAGAACTCCCGCTCGAGCCATCGCCCCCCACCCCCCTGCTAGACGCATCCCCCGGATCCCCAAGAGGGTGATCCGGTTCGGCGTTCCACCAGGGGAGCCCTCGCCAGGGGGTTCCTCTCAGAAGGAGAGAAACCCCCTCTGTGGACGGCGTTGCCCTCCCACCGGTGCCTTGTGGCTCCCGGTGAGAGGGCCCCGCGCGTCACGTCTCCGTCATAAAGGGGGGGGCCAGGCGCCCCAGGCAGACAGGCATTGCCCGCCCGCCAAAGACGCGTGGCCCCCCCTCGGTCCCGCCGATTACGGCTCCCTCCGCTCCCTTGGGAGTTAGGATTCGGCCGCAATCAGGGGGATTTCCCGTTCGGGGGCGCGGCCGCGCCCGCCTCGCCTAGGCAAGGCGGCGCACCCACGCCCCCGATTCTCGAGAGGTCTTTGGGGGGGAGTCCAGGGACTTAGTTGTCCTCGACCCTCCCCGGCAACCTCATCCCGCGTCGTACGACGACGCGGGTGTGAAAATGGCGGACCCTCCCCGCCCCCCGCCACCACGGGTGAGTACTCTCACCAATGGCGGAGAAAGAGAGGGCTCGCCCCCTCCTCCGCGGCTATCTCTTGCGCCGCTGGAGGCGAGCCCCCCCCCGATTCCCGCCACCACAGACGAGCGAACTCGCCGATGGCGGAAAAAGGGGGGCCCATCCCTGTTCCTGCTACCTCCACTTCCACCGGGGGCGCGCCCCCCCCCCCGATTCCCGCCACCACAGACGAGCGAGCTCGCCGATGGCGGGAAAAAAGGGGGCCCGTCCCCGTCCTCCTCGTCTCCTCCTTTCTCCTCACCCTCCGAGGACTGGGAGTTGCCTCTCCCAGCCCTCTCCCTCTCTCTCTGCTTCTTCTTTCTGCGACATCACTCTCTCGCAGAAGGAGGAGAACGCCTTCCAAACTTCTTCTCTCGCTACCATCTCTTTTACTAGAGATGGTAGCGAGAGATTCCCTCCCCCGATTGCCGCCTCTAGCTCCCTCCTCTCTTCCGACCAGGCCACACACTCCTGGAGTGTGTGGTCGGCCGTGTCCCTTCTTCATCACAGTGGTGGCATCGTGTCGTGCGCTCCTTCCTAATTTGACACAGGTACTCACCGAAGCATCCATGCCCGGTGAGCACCTGTGTCATCCGATATGTTAAACCCCCCTTGGCCCTGCCTAGCCATTGCTCCAGGCAGGACCGGATTGCCCCGACGGTCTGCTGTCCCGGCAGCCGCGGGTCTTGCAGCTTGTCGGACCAGTTTTCTATAAGTTGCTGTCGGGTGTGGATCCTCAATGCACGACCGCTTCCAGGTCCTGGACAACCTCAGCAGCGAGGTACTCATCAGAGTCGACCTATGGGCTCGGTTACGCATCCCGCTGCCGCCTCCTCTATCCAACCGACCAAGGGAGACGGCTCCAGCCCATGTGGCGTCTGTCCACGGAAAATTGTCCGCCGGAATCTCCCCACGCTCACCAGAGGAGGACCAGCGTTTCCGGCAGTTCTTGGATACCGAACTCCGGTTATTTGAGTCCGTGCAGGGGCCCACCGATGTCACCAAACACCAGATCAGATTGCGGCCCGGGGCCCCAATAAAGCAACGGTACCGACCCCGTAATCCGGCCATGCAGGCCGTCATTGATAGCGAGGTTAATAAAATGTTGGAGGCCGGAGTGATCAAACCCTCCAACAGCGCATGGAGTTCCTCCGTAGTCCTCGTAAAGAAAAAGGATGGAGGCCACCGATTTTGTATCGATTTCCGCAAGTTGAATCATGCCTCCGACAAAGATGCATACCCACTGCCGCACATCCTCGCTACGCTCGACAAGCTCCGAAGGGCCCAGTACCTTTCGACACTAGACTTGAAGGACGGATATTGGCAGGTGCCACTAGATCTGGTCAGTCGTCCAGCCACCGCCTTTACAATTCCTGGGCGAGGACTCTATCAATTTAAAGTCATGCCCTTTGGGTTACATTCGGCACCGGCCACGTTCCAGCGGTTGCTGGATAGTGTCCTTGGCCCGGAGCTCGAGCCACATGTATTGGTCTACCTCGAC
This sequence comes from Nylanderia fulva, assembly GCF_048542155.1. Classification (NCBI taxonomy): domain Eukaryota; kingdom Metazoa; phylum Arthropoda; class Insecta; order Hymenoptera; family Formicidae; genus Nylanderia; species Nylanderia fulva. The sequence continues at coordinate 199,449 of NW_028190184.1, read as the reverse complement.
GGCATCATCGTAGTCAGCCCTTCACTGGAGACCCATATGAAACATTTGGCCGAGGTCTTCAGACGGTTGCAACAAGCGCGCCTCCGCCTTAACCCACAGAAGTGCCACTTCTGTTGCAGCCGTCTCAAATATTTGGGACATATAGTGGACAAAGACGGCATTCGAACTGACCCAGACAAGGTCAGTGCGGTAGCCGCGTGGACAGCACCGACAACCGTACGTCAAGTGCGTCAATTCCTCGGCGTCGCCTCCTAGTACCGCCGTTTTGTACCAGACTTTTCCACCACCGCCACACCGTTGATACGCTTGACCCAAAAAAGGGCACGTTTTGCGTGGGGACCTGAGGAAAAAAAAGCTTTCGACGAGCTGAAGTGGGCGCTCACCACCGCGCCAGTCCTTGCTTGTCCCGATTTCAGCCGACCGTTTACCCTCCAGACCGACGCCAGCACGTATGGACTCAGGGCCGTGCTCACACAAAAACTACCCGAAGGCAAACGCGTTATTGCCTACACCAGCCGTACCCTAAATAGTGCAGAAAGGAACTACAGCGCTACAGAACTAGAATGTCTGGCGGTGGTGTGGGGAATTCGCCGAATGCGCGACTATCTGGAGAGTTATCACTTCACGGTTGTCACCGATCACCAGTCGCTTCGATGGCTGCAGAGACTGGAGGCTCCCACCGGTCGTCTAGGGAGATGGGTATTCGAGCTCCAGCAGTACGACTATGACATCCGGTATCGAAAAGGAAAATTGAACATTGTGGCCGACGCTCTCTCTCGTCAACCCGAGGCCTGTGTCATACAGGCCGCTCCAGATTGTCAATGGTACCGTCGCCTTTATCACAAGGTACAACAACACCCGGCAGAACATGCGGATTACCGCATTCAGAACCGCCGGTTGCACCGACACATCCTGCACGATCTCAACTTCCACGACTCGCCAAGCGAGGAGCAATGGAAGCAGTGCGTCCCGAAATCCCAGCGCGCGGAAATATTGCACCGACTGCATGACGACCCGACCGCCGGACACTTTGGCATTGCGAAGACCATCGCACAAGTAGCGCGCTTATACTATTGGCCAGGAATGTTCCGCGACGTCACTCGATACGTCCGTGACTGCCGAAACTGCGCCACCCACAAGGCCGCACAAACCTGGCCAGCCGGGAAACTTCGAGCCACCAACGTCACGCACCCGTGGCAACAGGTCTCCATTGATCTGGTCGGACCATTACCACGATCGACCAGTGGCCATACCTGGCTGCTGATCATGCAGGATCGATTCTTCAAATGGATAGAAATGACGCCGCTCCGCCAAGCCACCGCCGCCAACGTCGCGCGAGAAGTAGCCGGGCGTATTATATATCGTCACGGCTGCCCGGACACCATCGTCTCTGATAACGGGACTCAGTTGAGATCGCACCAGCTCGAGGAATTACTACGATCCTTCGAAATCAAACATAGAACCGCCCCCGCCTACGCACCGCAGTGCAACCCGGTCGAGCAAGCCAACCGCACCATAAAAACCATGGTGGCGCAATATGTGGAAGGCCAACACCGTCGTTGGGATGAACACATCCCCCAGCTCCAGTTCGCCTTCAATACCGCACGGCAAGAATCCACGGGATACACCCCGGCCTTTCTGATGTACGGCCGGGAGTTACAATCACCGCATCCCGACGACCGCCGCCCGGCAACCACCAACAACGCTCCGGAAGCAGTTCGACGTCGACTCGAAGACGCCTATGAAATTGTCAGAATCAACCTGGCCCGCGCCTTCCAACATCAACAGCGAAACTACGACTTACGCAGACGCGACTGGCGTCCAAAGGTTGGAGACCAAGTATGGAAGAAGGAGCACCCGTTATCGAACAAAGAGCGCGGCTTTAATGCCAAACTGGCACCAAGATTTGGTGGCCCGATGACGGTCAGACACATCATCTCCCTCGTCATCATAGACCTGAAGGACAACCAAGGTCGATGGCATCGGCACATCCACGTCCGGGACTTGAAACCCGCCTCCGAATCGCGTTCTGCGGGCGAACCCTAGCCGGACACCTGAGTAACACGCGCCGATAAACGCCCCCGATCATCCGCCAGTCACGTTCGCGATTTCTGATCAATATACCTAGAGCGGCACTCTTCATGGTCCGCGCCTTGTCGCAAATTTTTGGCCAAGTGCCGGGAGCGACACTCTTCGTGGTCCACGCTTTTCCACCCAGTCCCGATTTTTCTCTCTCAACCAAATACCGGGAGGCGGCACTCTTCATGGTCCGCGCCCAGATCACCAAGGAGTATAAAGAACGGACACCCTTGGGTCAGAACTCATCCCGTCGCGATGGAAACACCGTACGAGAAAGCGAACCCGCGCTCGCAGGATAATCCGTCCGTCTTCGCCAACCAACCACCCGCTCTCATGTAAACGGCCCCTTTCGGGGCCACCACATAAACACGTTGGAAATCTGCCTTTTCGCCCCCACCCGTCGACCCCCTCCAAGCTAGTCTTGGAGTGGGGTGGCCCGTCGGGTATAAAGAGCGGCGCAGCCGAAGCTTCGCCGCCAGTCCTGTCCTGGTCCCTCGAGCGTACTCAGGAATCACTCCTCAAATCCCACAACTTTAAGTCATCCCGGCCGACGAGCATTCTCGTCGTGTAGGCCGAGTGTTCTCGGTCACCGGGTCCTGTCCGTAAGTCACCGGCGCTCGACGGAGTCCGCCCTTCTCAGAGCGCCCGTACGCGCGTCCACGTTGGAAATTCTAGTTATAAGTCGTGTCCGCGTCCATATAATCTGGTCGCGTCTCGTCCGTAATATTCTTATCTGTAAATTCTAGTTAGAAGTCGTGTCCGCGTCCGTATAATCTGGTCGCGTCTTGTCCGTAATATTCCTATCTGTAAATTCTACTAATAAGTCGTGTCCGCGTCCGTATCATCTGGTCGCGTTTCGTCCGTTATACGATACTATGTATTGATAGACTGAACCACGGGTCAACCCCTGAAAGGTGGCCCGAATAAACTACTTTTACCAGAACAACCGCGTGTTATTGCAAATCTGAGTCTCCCCTCTTCCCGAATCCTGGCACCGACGAGTCAATCCGTGGCGTCGGGAAAGGTGCTTCGTTACATATATATATATATATATATATATCAGGAGACGCGGTAGCGTCTCGCTAAGTTATATCTTTCATTCGTCAAATTGAAATACAATCTACAAAAAAACAAAAAAAAATATTGAAAGATATCGAAAAGATAGCGAAAACATCAAAACAAAAGCGAAAATTATCCGTAGGACGCTACTGTGTATCCTTTACCGGACGTAACACGATTTTCGTCACCTTGAAAACAAAAATTTGAAATATTTCATGAACGGGAACATATTTTTCAAAAAATGATTTTTTCCGAGTAAAATGAGACCTTAACGAACTTGATAGCTCTATTGGTTGCGGAGATATGAATTTTTTAAGTTATTTTTTGTTCGAAAAGGTGTCACTTTTTTTTAAGACTATGGCGTCGTACTTGTCCGCGGTCACCTATCCCGACAAAGTGATTCTGTCCGAAGCTGCTTTACCTTATCCGCGGTCACCCATCTTAGTATAGTGACATTTTCCTCAGCTGCTTAATCTTTTAAGCAACCAAACAAAAAATAAATTCTCGCTCTCTCTCACTCTCTCTCTCCCCCCCTCTCTCTCCCCTCTCTCTCGCCCTCTCTCGCTGTCTCTCGCTCCCTCTTGCTCTCTGCCGCTCTCTCTCTCGCGTTCTCTCGCTCTCTCTCGTCTTCTCTCGCTCTCTCTCGGTTTTTTTTCGCTCTCTCTCGCTTTCTCACGCTGTTTCTCGCCTTCTCTCGTTCTCTCCCGCTCTCTCTCGCTTTTTTTCGCTCTCTCTCGCTTTCTCCCGCTCTCTATCGCTCTTTCTCGCGCTCTCTCGGCCTCTCGCTCTCTCTCGCTTCCTCTTGCTCTCTGCCGCTCTCTCTCGCGTTCTCACACTCTCTCTTGTCTTCTCTCGCTCTCTCTCGGTTTTTTTTGCTCTTTCTCGCTTTCTCACGCTGTTTCTCGCCTTCTCTCGTTCTCTCCCGCTCTCTCTCGTTCTCTCTCGCTCTCTCTCGTTTTCTTCCGCACTCTCTTGCTCTCTCCCGCTCTCTATCGCTCTTTCTCGCGCTCTCTCGGCCTCTCGCTCTCTCTCGCTCTCTCTTGCTCTCTCCCGCTCTCTACCTCGGGTCCTCTTGCTCTCTTGTCTTCTCTCTCTCTCTCTCTCTCGTTCTCTCTCGCTTTCTCTCGCTCTCTTCCGCTCTCTATCGCTCTCTTTCGCTCTCTTTCGCTCTCTCTCGCTCTCTGTTGCTCTCTCCCGCTCTCTCTCGCGTTCTCTCGCTCTCTCTCGTCTTCTCTCGTATATAGCTCCTCATTTTGAGTATTGCGCGACGATATTAATAGGCATGGGGGAGACGCAGATAACCCAATTGCAGAAGGTACAAAACAGAGCTATGAGGATAATACTTCAATGTGATAGATACACCAAAGTGGAAGACATGCTAGAGACGTTGCAATTTATGTCAGTAAGACAAAGATTACAATATAATATATGTATATTTATTTTCAAGATATTGAATAACCTGTTACCAATTCAGTTAAGAGACAAGTTACAAATAGTAGGGAACAAATGCGATAGGGAAACAAGACAAGCGGGTAATATCGAAATTCAATTTCGAAAAACAAGGAGTGCACAGAAAAGTTTGTTTTATGAAAGAAGTATATTGTATAACGTCCTGCCAGTAGAAATTAAAACTTGCGATAGGCTCGAATTATTTAAAAGAAGATTAAAAGCGCATATCTTACATATGTAAATGTTAAAACTGTATAAGAAAATAGCTGAGAAAGCTAAATAAAAGCTCATCAATCAATCAATCTCGCTCTCTCTCGGTTTTTTTCGTTCTCTCTCGCTTTCTCTCGCTTTTTCTCGAGAGGACGAAAGAAAACGATAGAGAGTGTAAGAGGACGATAGGAAACGAGAGAAATCGTGAGAGAGCGATAGAAAGCGATAGAGAGCGAGAGAAAGAAAAAGAGTAGGTTTGAAAAGATTTTACATATGTAAACTTCGATTTATATTATATACATATATGTATTATTTATGTATATTCGTGTGTATACACACACATATACGTATGTAATATAGACGCACATACATATTTTCACGAGTACACAATTATTTCATATACAGTATATATGCTTTGTTGTACTAAACAATTAAAACCATAAAGATTTTTATATGTATAAACGTGTGTATGTACAATGCATTCCATACAAGTTGTACTAAACAGTACAAAAACGTAAAGAGTTTATGTTTGTATATACGCATATACAACGCATTCCATACATGTTATATGTACTAATCAAAACAAAAACATAAAGAATTTAAGAGCAAGAGAAATAGTTTTATCACTTTTACACAGACCGTGCAATAACAGTGCGACTCATCTCCACAGTTTCTGTGATTGTTAGTGATAGTGAAGTATTGGAGCTATAAATATTGGTGAAGTGCTTTTGCTTTTTTGTTATATATTTCTTGTGGTTTTCATAATATTTTTTATTAGATAATTTCTTATTTGTAGGGCAACGTATATATTTTTCCAATCTTTCACATTCATGTTTCTTATGTAAAACATAATATTTACGTTTTTTTTCACGTTTATCATTTCTATCATTTGCATATTTTAAACGTGTTTGAAACGCATAATAGAAAACTACATGTGTAATAAAATATTATATCTTAAATAGAATATTCTAGAATATTCGCTTCCGATCGCAAGTCAACAGGCATATCGTTTTTATGTTTTTTTTTTGGAAAACATATCGCGACACAAATTATCCTGTCGTACAAAAACACGCTCGAAATATAAACAATTAACGGTGTCGAAACCGTTCCGCCGAATAATTATATTTTATTGAGCATGCGCGGCTTCTCACGGGCGCCTCGTTTCGCCAATAATCATCGTGATCGCCAGCTCGCGCATGCTTTCTAACAGCCGTTGTTCTGTCAATTTTGACAGCGGCCAATTACGCGTAATACGCTCAGGTCACCTCGCGCAACTTTAAAAAGACGCAAAATTATTGGCGCTTCACACAAAGGTGGGTTCCGCTCCGGAAATTATAAAAGAGGAGCTCACACCGAGTAATATTCATAGACTTAAAACGGGCATTTGAAACGGTGGATAGGACAAGATTGTTAAAAAAATTAGAGCAATATGGAATGAAAGGAATAGTGCTAGAATGGTTTAGAACATATCTAAACAACAGAACGCAACAAGTCAAATTTAACAATCAGTGGTCAGAACGTCTTAGAACGGAATACGGAGTGCCACAAAGTTCGGTACTAGGATCTCTACTATTTATAATATATATAAATGATATAATCGAAGTATGTCCGGAGGGATGCAATATAAAAATGTTTGCAGACGATACGCTAATATATGTAAGTGGAGAAAGTAGCACAGATATAGAGATAAAAATGAATATGGTTTTTAATATAATTAAATGCTGGATGAATATAAATTAAAAATGAATGCGGATAAAACGAAATATATGGTAGTTAGAAGTATTCGAAAAGAATTGAGAGGCAATACTATTTTGAAATGTTTGGATGGAACTAAAATAGAACGTGTTGAAACTATAAAATATTTAGGTATAATTATTGATGACAGACTACGATTTCAAGATCATTGCGATTATATGCTTAAGAAAATAGGGAAAAAGACTAGTTTTTTAAACAGAATAGGTAACTTCGTGTCAGCCTACACTAGATGTATTGTATATAAGTCCATAATAGCACCTCATTTCGAGTATTGTGCCACTCTATTAGTCGGGATGGGAGAAACGCAGTTGAATAAACTGCAGGTAGCTCAAAACCGTGCCATGAGAGTCATATTGCAATGTAATAGATATACCAAAGTTGAGGACATGCTGCAGGCGCTGCAGTTTATGTCCGTAAGGCAACGATTATATTATAATGTAGGTGTATTTATTTTTAAAATACTAAATAACATGGCATCGGTGGCGTTAAGTAATAAAATAGAAATAGTGGGAAAAGAATGTGATAGACAAACGAGGCAGGCCGGAAACATAGTACTAACTTTGCGTAAAACGAGAAGTGCGCAAAAAAGCCTGTTTTACGAAGGAATAAAAATGTATAATGCGTTACCCACCGAGATAAAACAATGTGAAGAATTAATATTATATAAGAGACTGTTAAAAGAATATGTGTTAAATAATGTATAGTAATTATGTATATGTAATAGCTGTGAAAGCTAATAAAGATCAATCAATCAATCAATCAATCTTTCTTTAAGACACACGCTCTATCTCTCTCTCTCTCCTTCCCTCTTTCTTTAAGACACGCTTTCTCTCTCTCTCTCTCTCTCTCTCTCTTTCTCTCTCACTCTCCCTTTCTCTCTCTCTCTATCTCTCTGTCTAAAATTAAAATCTACTTACATTATGCTGATTTGAACTGCATGCTTTTTCCTTGCTCTCTTTAGACATCTTGGTTAAACCGTATTATGTTTCACATTGATTTAAAAAAAGTTGAAGGAAATGTATGTATAAAATAAGAATATTGAATTTAAATGTTACTATGGTCAAGGCATACAAATTAAAGGTTTATTTACACGAATTGCACACATAATCACAAATACGTACACAATTTTTTTCAAAATTACTTATTGGTGTGATTTTGTAAAAATCACTCTTTAGGAGTAAGTTTCGATTTTTTAACGTGAGTCATTTAATAAATGATTATATAAGTTGCTGGTTTCATATTCAATTACGTTAAATGTCATAATGGATAGATCAAATAAAATAGAAAATATTATAATAAATGAAATTAGCGGCAACTTCAAATTAAGATTACGATTTATCGTTAGCATCGGAGGGACTCGCTCGGGATCCGCTCGTGGCAAGGTCACGCTGCACGTAACGTCAGACGTGACCAACGTCAAACTCAGCGTGGTGGCCTTTGTGCTGCCCCGCATATCGCTGCAGCAAGGCTCGGTTTCGCGAGAAGAACGCAGCTGGCCTCATCTCAACGGACTCCAACTGGCCGATCCTCGCTTCTTAGACGACGACCCAGCTGAGCTGCTACTGGGAGCCGAGGTCTATTCCTTGATCCTCGAGGAAGGCCTCCGCAAGGGTGAATCAAGGATGCCGATCGCTCAGCAAACCAGCCTGGGATGGATCCTTTCTGGCGGCTACGACGCAGCAGCAGTCACGGGACATCGCCGCACCTTCCGGTGCACCGCCGATCATGACCTCGCCGACTTCGTTCGACGCTTTTGGGAGCAGGAGAGCGAGCCGATAACTCGGGCTTCACTCACTCCCGACGAGACCACGTGCGAGGAACTCTACGTGCGCACCGTCACGCGCACGCCCACCGGGAGATACATGGTGAGGCTGCCCTTCTCATCGCCGCCGACGACTCTTCAGGATACTCGCCGCCCAGCGGAGCACCTACTGAAAGCCATGGAGACCAAGGGCAGCCGAGATCTTCGTTTTGGCGACCTCTATCACGGCTTCATGCAGGAATACGAGGACCTGCAACACATGAAGAAAGTAAATACCTCAACAACAACGGAGAATTTCAGATGCTACTTACCGCATCACGGGGTCCTGAAGGAATCGAGCACGACGACAAAGCTCCGAGTCGTGTTCAACGGCTCTCAGCGCACACGGGCCGGTACTTCGCTCAACTCGCAGCTGCTGACTGGGGCAAACCTTCTGCCAGCGCTCACCGACGTGTTGCTGCGATGGCGTTGGCACCGGTACGTCTTCGTCACCGACATCGAGAAGATGTACCGCCAAATCCTCGTACATCCTGAGGACTGCCGTCTCCAAACAATCTTGTGGCGTCACAACAAGACGGACGAGATCGGAGAGTACGAGCTGCAGACGGTGACCTACGGCATGGCGTGTGCACCGTTCCTGGCCATCCGAACTCTGCAACAACTTTGTGCGGACGAGGGAGCGCAGTTTCCTCAAGGTGCCACAGTACTTCGGCTTGATTGCTACGTCGACGACGTGGTCACCGGCGCGGACAACCTCGACGACGCCGTCAACCTCCAGACGGAGCTGCGCAACCTCTGCATGGCGGGCGGATTTCCACTGAGGAAGTGGGCCTCGAACCATCCAGAGGTCCTCACAGGAGTCCCACAGGAGCATCGGCTGCAGCAAGGACCACATTCCTGGGAAGGAGAGAGCCATTCGACATTGGGCCTGCGATGGCGTCCTCAAGATGACCGGTTTGCCTTCGCAATACATCCTCGGCCAGTCAGCAAATTCACGAAGCGACGAGTCCTCTCCGAAACTGCACGCCTATTCGACCCGATGGGCTGGCTCGCGCCTGTCGTCATTCGGGCGAAGATCCTAATCCAAAGCACCTGGCTTCAGCAACTTGATTGGGACGCTCCACTGCCGGTTAAGGATGCTCGACATTGGCAACAGCTGTTGGATCAGTTGCCGCTGCTCAGGCACATACGCGTGAATCGCTGGCTCAGCACCGACAACGATCACTCGAGGTTGCAGCTCCACGGTTTTGCTGATGCTTCCGAACGAGGATACGCCGCAGTAGTCTACCTCCGCACCACTGAAAGGGGAAAACCGTCAATTAATCTACTCATGGCGAAATCCAAGGTCGCACCCGTCAAGCAGGTTTCGTTGCCGCGACTTGAGTTGTGCGCTGCTAGCCTACTCACCACGCTCACGCTGCATGTCCGCGACATTCTCGGCTTGGCAACTACTCCAGTATATCTGTGGTCCGATTCCCAGGTCACGCTTCATTGGATCCAGGGACACGCCACTCGCTGGAAAACTTTCGTCGCCAACCGGGTAGCTCATATCCAGACACAGCTCCCGGACGCTCGATGGAGACACGTAGCCGGGAAGAATAATCCTGCAGACTGCGCATCGAGAGGAATTACTCCTGGAGAATTAATCAACCACGCATTATGGTGGACTGGACCTACCTGGTTGGCACTGGACGAGACAGCATGGCCCAGCTCAGAGGTCCACATCGCAGAGGATGACCTTCCTGAACAGCGCACCACCAGCCTGATGACCAAGGGCTCCGTCGTCGTCGAACCGGACATCCTTCTTCGGTTCTCTGCGCTTCATCGGCTGCTACGCGTTACGGCTTGGTGTCGTCGATGGCTCAAGGTGGCGAGCCGGGAGGTCACACCTGGTTGTCCACTACACCCCGACGAGCTGGACGCCGCCCTACTCCAGTGGCTTCGAGTAGTACAGGCGCTCCACTTCCCGGACGAGATAGCTGCTGCCACCGCAGGACGCTCCGGCCCACCACGCAGTTCACTGATCAAGCTGAATCCGTTCATCGACGACCAAGGTGTACTGCGCGTTGGAGGACGTCTCAAACACGCACTGCTGCCCTACGACGAGAAGCACCCGGTGATCATACCGCCGGCCTCCTGGATGACGCGACTGCTGATCGAGTCCTGCCATCGTCGCTCTCTGCACGGCGGCGTCCAGATGACACTTGGTCTGCTTCGCCTTCGATTCTGGGTACCACGCGGAAGGACCGTCGTCAAGCAGCAACTGCATCGGTGCGTCACTTGCACTCGCTGGCGCGCTGCCACGCCACAGCCTCCAATGGGCCACCTTCCTCGGGACCGAGTGACGCCAACTCGACCTTTCTTGAGCACTGGACTGGACTACGCGGGACCAATTTCCATCCGGACCAGCAAAGGACGCGGACACCGCTCACAGAAAGGATACATCGCGGTCTTCGTCTGCTTTTGGTCGAAGGCCATCCACCTCGAGGTCGTCTCGGATTACAGTTCCGAGGCCTTCATCGCCGCCTTACGCCGCTTCGTCTCTCGCAGAGGACTGTGTACGGACGTCTACAGCGACTGCGGCACAACATTCGTTGGCGCCGATCGCACCCTGCGGGAGCTCTTCAAGGCGTCGACCTCCGAGGGCCTTCACATCGCCCGCGCCGCCAACACTCAAGGGATCCGCTGGCATTTTAATCCGCCAGCGGCCCCTCACTTCGGTGGTCTTTGGGAGGCTGCCGTGAAATCCACGAAATTTCACCTCCGCCGAGTAATCGGCGACACCACGCTCACTTTTGAGGAGCTTAGCACACTCCTCACACAAATCGAGGCGTGTCTTAATTCTCGTCCGTTGCAGGCTCTGTCAGACGATCCAGACGACACTTCAGCACTCACTCCAGGGCACTTCATCATCGGCGCGCCTCTATTAGCTATACCTGAGCCGTCACGGATCGGACAATCATCATCCACGCTGTCACGCTGGCATCACCTGCAGCTGATGCGAGACCATTTTTGGCAGCGGTGGTCAGCTGAGTACGTGCACGGGCTCAACCCCCGCACCAAATGGGTCAAGGCCGAGGCCGCACCTCACGTCGGGGACCTTTGCATCATCCGCTCGGAGCTCACCCCTCCGACTCGATGGCCTCTTGCAAGGATCACGAGACTGCATCCCGGGGACGACGGTGTCGTCCGCGTGGTCTCAGTACGCACCGCCACATCCGAATTCGTACGCCCGATCGTTAAATTGGTCATGCTCCCGGGCGCGGATCGTATTCCGGACACGAATAACGCGGACACGCCGTCCGCCGGCACGTAACACATCACTCATCAACGTTCGACACTCATTCACGAGATTTATCACATCATGCACTGTATCATTTGTCACACCTCATTCTCATCATGCACCACCGCACTTGCAATTGTTCCATAATCACCACACTGCACTACACGTTCGTCATTTCACATCAAACACACACTCGTTACTGTCTCAGCTGATCATCACATTCCACGCGATCATCCACGTGTTTCCGCGGCTCAGCTGATCGATTCAAATTACACGCGATCATCACGTGAATCTCGCCGCGCCGGCGCGCCTGCCCCACCATCGATCACTATCGACTTGCGATTCCGCGACCGAAATACCACAAACATGTTGTCACTGCGCGACAAGGCGGGCGGGAATGTTTGAAACGCATAATAGAAAACTACATGTGTAATAAAATATTATATCTTAAATAGAATATTCTAGAATATTCGCTTCCGATCGCAAATCAACAGGCATATCGTTTTTATATGTTTTTTTTTTTTTTGGAAAACATATCGCGACACAAATTATCCTGTCGTACAAAAACACGCTCGAAATAAAAACAATTAACGGTGTCGCAACCGTTCCGCCGAATAATTATATTTTATTGAGCATGCGCGGCTTCTCACGGGCGCCTCGTTTCGCCAATAATCATCGTGATCGCCAGCTCGCGCATGCTTTCTAACAGCCGTCGTTCTGTCAATTTTGACAGCGGCCAATTACGCGTAATACGCTCAGGTCACCTCGCGCAACTTTAAAAAGACGCAAAATTATTGGCGCTTCACACGAAGGTGGGTTCCGCTCCGGAAATTATAAAAGAGGAGCTCACACCCCGCTTGTGAGCTTTATCGCTTTTCCGTCGTGAAAACATATCGCAAACCGCTTATCAGATACACCGCAAAATTCGTTGACGACCGCCGCTATTCCGCACTTTGATTTTGATTCCGATTTCACTGTAAAATAATTAAAGTTTTGTAATAAGTTTGTTATAGTATTTTGTCAATACGTGTGTGATATTATTAAAGTCCTTGTTTTACAAAAAAGTGACTCATCCTTTCGTGCAGCGCGATCCTTTGCTCACGCAGCGCGTTCGTGAACATTTGTCAAGTTTTATGGTTCAATGCAATGAATTTGCAAAGACTTTCAAGATGATGCGTCAAGTTGAACAAGATCTTAATCCAATAGGCAATAAAAATATAATATGTGATATAATAAAAGGCCAACTTAACGAGCTTATATGCTATTAATTGAAAAATTTTTTTATTAATTTACGTCATAATATACAAAAGTTAAGATAAACGTTTCGACTGTACGACAGTCTTTTTCAATATCCTAATAATATGTCAAAAAATTAATTTAGTCATATCGACCTTATTATAAATACAACATTTATGAGATTATATGACAAACGCAGTACAAAATTCATGTTTGTTGGCATGAGTTAGAGCGTCAGATGCTGTTATATTATGTAACGACACTGTGAACAAATTAATATATCCGCTCAAATATTACATTTAGATTTTTAATAAATAGTATTAACTTACTTTTTTGTCACGAACATAACACTTTTTTTAACAAAATTATTTCTTTTTACTTAACATAATCACAATGTGTACTTTTTTAAAAAACAAATCGATATCTGTATCTTACAATGTCGGCGCGCTGTATATATACCCAATTTTTAAGATGACGTAGACAATTTGTTTAGAATATCAAAATAAGAACCGTCAAGACGCTCGGTGTCCTTTTTTAGGTTGATACTGTTGTTTTCTTCTTTAATATATATCATTTCTGATATCAACCTTTTATAATAATTCTTTTCATAATCTAGGATTTTTGTGTCGTTCCAATTGAAATTGTGTGTAAATTTTACAATATGATCAGAAACCACCGAGTGCCTTGCTGAATCTAATCTAATATTATTTTTATGTTCATTTACTCTTGTACCTAATTGTCTTTTCGTCTGTCCTACATATGTAGCATCACAATTATTACACGAAATCTTATATATGACCCCCGAATTATTTTGGAGCTTATCTCTGTCTTTTTGCGTTTTTATGACTCTGTTTAATTTCTTTAGACATCTGTATCCTACTGTTATATTTGATTTCTTTAATTCTGATGCTACTAGTTCCGAGATTCTTTCAATATAAGGTATCGCTATGAATTTTTTATTATTGTCATTATTTATGATTTCGTTATTTATATCTTGAGTCATTTCTTTGTTTAATCTATTAACAATAAGGAACTTCAGTCTATTATTGATTTCTGAGAAAATGAGATCAAGAGGAAAACTATTGCTCAATAAAATCTCTATGATTAATGTTAAATTTTTACTATGAAAACGGGGATGTGATAATAATATTGACCGGTCTACTAAATTATATATTACATTTTTTTTGTGGCATATAGGATGATTTGAATGATATGAGAGTGTTCTACCCGAAAATGTTTTTTTCTGAAACCAATGTATGTATATTATGTTATTTATAATTTTGAGTGAGATATCTAAAAAACTTATGCTACGGTTATCCTCTCTTTCTATTGTGAATTTTAATCTATCGTGACAATCATTAAATTTTTCTACTAGATATGTGACTTGATCTTCCGGCAAGCAAAGCAAGATATCATCGACGTAGCGATAGTAAAACCTTATATTAACCTTTATAGTTTCAAGAATCCTAGTTTCTATATCTTGCATGACAATATCCGCAATAATTGGAGATAAAGGCGATCCCATCGGAGTTCCATGTATTTGTTTATAGATCGTTTCGTTGAATGTGAAGTACGTTGAAGTCAAAATGAATTTAATTACATTAACAAACTCATTTTTGTCTATTGATGTGTGGTTTTCAATGTAATGCCATCTATTATTTATGCTGTCTATTGCAAGGTCCACAGGAACATTTGTGAACAACGATATCACATCCAAAGATACGATTGTTTCATTATTATTTAATTTAAGATCAGACAATGCGTTGCACAATTCAAAACTATTGTTAACATGACTTTTCCTTTTGGGTAAACTTGTCACTAAAATGTTGTGTAAATATGCAGCTAAATGATGTAGTGCTGTATTGACCGACAATACTATTACTCTGAATGGAACATTTTCCTTGTGAATTTTGGGCAAGCCATATGCTTTAGGAAGCACTGAATCACTGGAACTTAAACAATAATAGTCTTTTTTTGTGATCCATTCATTTTTTAACCATTGTTTTAAATTTTTGTTAAGGTCTTTTTTTATTTTTATTATTGGATTGTTTTTGATTGTCATATAATTATCTTTGTCATTTAATAATTCTTCAACTTTGTCTATATAAAATTCTTTGGTCATTGCTACGGTCGTGTTTCCCTTGTCTGCTCTTGTGAAAATGATGCTGGGATTTTGTTTACAAAATGTCATGGTTTTTTTGTACATAAAAGTAAGTTTGTCATTAATTATGTCTTTCCTAGTATTGTTGTTTAAAAAAACAAAGAACTGTGGAATAGCTATGTTTCTTATTGTCGTGAGATTAGTTATGTTATTCGAATTGCTTTCTATGTAATAAAAATATAAATTTAATGTTGTCCTTTCGAAACGATCCTCAACATGATCAAAGAAAATATAATGCTCCACAAGCTAATGAAATAGCTGTGGTCTTTCAGAATGTAGATGGTGAGCCTCCATTTGAAAGAGACATTCGGATTTATAATAAAAATTCAAACGATGTTCAACAAATATCAATTCTGGACAAAAAGTGTGACCCAATGTGTTATCCTTTGTTATATCCATATGGTAACGATGGATGGCATTCAGAAATGAAATCTTATAATTCTAAATATTCAGAATTTAAAGTAACTCAAATGGATTATTATGCTCATCTGCTGGCACCAAGAGCCGAATTTAGCCAATTTAAAAGAGCAGGCAAATTGAGATGTCAATTTATACTTGATGCCTATATGAAAACTGAAGCCAATAGACTTAATTATATTAAATTAAATCAACCTCAATTAAGAGCAGAACTTTATTCAGGATTAATGGATCACCTTGATAATCGAGCACAAAATGAGGGAATTACAGTTGGTGTACCTGTAATATTACCATCTTCATTTATGGGCAGTCCAAGGAACATGCAAGAAAGATACCAAGATGCCATGTCTTTGGTAAGAAAGTATGGTAAACCAGACATTTTTCTAACCATGACTTGCAATCCTCAATGTCCTGAAATTAAGGATAATCTTGATGGATGTCAAATAGAGTTTCGACCTGATTTAGTCGCTAAAACATTTAATTTGGATGTCAAAGAGATTTTAAAGGATTTAATTCAAAATAAAATTTTTGGAAATATTATAGCTTATGCAGGTGTGATTGAATTTCAAAAAAGAGGACTTCCACATTTGCATTTACTTGCAATGTTGAGCGATGAAGATAAGCCCCGACTTCAAGAAGTCATTGATATGATGGTATGGGCTGAAATTCCTAATGAAGAAAAATATTCAGAACTTAATAAAAAAGTTTTGAAACACATGATTCACGGTCCATGTGGAGATCCCTCGAGGAGATATCCTTGCACTGGGGACGATGGAAAATGTTCAAAAGGATTTCCAAAAGAATTTAGTGATAAAACTAATGCTAATGTAAATGGATATCCCATCTATCAACGTAGGGATATTGGAATAAAATACATTGTTAGAAATAAAGAAGTGGATAATCGATGGGTGGTGCCGTATTCACCATATTTAATCATGAAATATAATCGACATATTAATTTAGAAATATGTTCATCAGTGAAGAGCGTAAAATATCTATATAAATATATTCATAAAGGATTTGATTGTGCTGCAATTGAAGTGCAAGCACGAGATGGTACAAGATTCATTAGAATAGATGAGGTTAACTCATTCATGGATGCAAGATATGTTAGTGCTCCAGAAGCAATGTGGAGACTTAATGGATATGATCTGTTCATGAAATCTCATACAGTAATAAGATTGGCAGTTCATTTGCCTGATCGCCAAATGGTTTATTTTTGAGCAGGAAATGAAGAACAAGCTGCTCAAAGAGAGCTAAATCGAGATACTACGCTGACTGCATGGTTCAAATTAAATCAATATGATGAAAATGCAGCAAATTATCTTTATACAGATATTCCTTATCATTATGTTTATAATAAAAAAGAAACTAAGTGGAAGCCACGTAAAAAAGGTGGTGAAAAAATAATTTCAAGACTATATACAGTAAGCATAAAAGATATTGAAAGATTTTATCTCCGTCTTCTTCTACTACATGTGACTGGAGCAAAATGTTTTGAAGATTTGAGAAATGTAAATGGAATTATTTATAATACGTTTAAGGATGCAGCAATTGCAAAAAATTTAGTAGAGACTGATGACTTTTGGGGAAAAACGATGGAGGAAGCAACAGAATCGAATATGCCTGCACAACTTCGAGAATTATTTGCTTACATTTGCATCTTTGGAAATCCAATAGATGTACCAACAATTTGGAATAAATACAAAGATTTTATGATTGAGGACTTTGTAAATAATAATGTTGTAAATCCCGAAAATATGGCGTTAAACCATATACAACAAATTCTGATAAATAATGGAAGTAGTTGTGAGAAATTTCAATTACCAAATCCAACTGAAATAAATATTTACGAAACAGAGTATAATGTAGATGAAGAAAAAATACGTGGTGATTATTTATTATCTACACTAAATGATGAACAAAAATACGTGTATGATATAGTAATGCGAGCAATTGAAAATGAAAATGAACCTAAGCGTTTGTTTTTTATTGACGGGTTTGCAGGAAGTGGTAAAACCTATTTATTTAACCTATTTATTTAACACATTTCTAAGTGTTATTCGAGGAAGAAATGAAATAATTTTTCCATGTGCTTCAACTGGAATTGCAGCCACACTTCTGAAAAGAGGAAGAACTTATCATTCTCTGTTTAAGCTTACAATTCCAATTGATGATGCAGCTAAATCAAATATTAGAGGAAATTCTCAAGCTGCACGAGAATTGATCAATGCAAAATTAATCATATGGGATGAAGTGAGCATGACTGTTGGACATGCCTTAACAGCAGTTGATAAACTTTTAAAGGATTTAATGAAGAATGATCAACCATTTGGAGAAAAAGTAATTTTATTTGCAGGAGATTTCAGACAAAATCTTCCAGTAGTACCTCATTTACACAAAACAGCGATAATTGAATCGACTGTAAAAATACAACCCTATATGGAGGAATGTAATTAAGGTTAAATTACAGCAAAATATGAGAACTGCGGAAGAAAAAGAATTTGCAAATTGGTTAATGCAACTCGGAGATGGTAAATTATCAAATACAGATGGATTAAATCTAGACACGATTAAAATTCCACAAGATTTTATATCAAAAGAATCTCTTATTAATGAGATTTTTGGTGATAGAATTACCATGAAAAGGATTAGAGAAAATCAAGATCGAGCGATTCTTTGTCCTAAAAATGAGGATACTTTCAAAATTAATGATGAAATTCTTTGTCTAATGGAAGGAGAAGAAAAGGAGTATCTCTCTATTGACTGTATTGTAAGTGATGATCCACAGGAGCAATTAAATTTTCCAACTGAGTTTCTAAACTCACTGACACCTTCTGGAATGCCAGTTCATCGGCTTAAAATAAAAGTTGGTGCTACAGTAATCTTATTAAGAAATTTAAATACTAAAAAAGGACTTTGTAATGGTACAAAATTTATTATAACTAATTTGAAAAATAATATAATTTATGTAGAAGTTATAACAGGTCCTGCTCGAGGACAAATTGTTATGATTCCGAGGATAGATTTAATTACAAATGATTTGGAACTGCCATTTAAGTTTAAACGAAGACAGTTTCCTATTCGAGTGTCATTTGCTGACAATAAATAAATCACAAGGACAAAGTTTAGAAAAAATTGGAATTTATTTGCCACATCCTGTATTTGCTCATGGTCAACTTTATGTGGCATTTTCTAGAGCAACAAAAAGAGAAAGTGTAAAAATTAAAATTGATGAATGTAGCAATCAAGGACATTTAATTGAAGAAAGTGAAAAATGTTTTACAAAAAATGTAATATACAGAGAAATTTTGTAAATTGAAGAATTATGACATTGTATGAGAGCTAATAATAGCTAATAATATATTAACTAAAATAATGTTTTATATTTAAAAAATATGAAATTGTGTGGAAATTAAAATAAACAAGAAAATAAAAATAAAAATATATAATAAATATTTAAATATATGCAAAACGCGGTGTAAAATAAAATATCTGGGAGAAAGAAATAGATAACATAGTAGTCATCCAAAAAAAATTTAAACATTTATTTTGATATAAATTTCGTGAAAGTCGGACAACAAATGTGGAAGTAGTTCGCGGTAATACAAAAAAAGAATTAATTTTTTGTGTTAAAACGGATTTAATATAGGCCATATGAGGACCGCGCGAAGCGCGGTCCGAAAAGCTAGTCTACAATATGTTCCGAAACCACAGAATGCTTAGAAGAATCAAATTTAATGTTATTTATATGCTTCTTTAGTCTAGTACGTAATTTTCTTTTGGTTTGCCCAACGTATGAAGCTTCACAATCTTTACAATTAATTTTGTAGACGACATTATTATTGCTATTATGCGCATTTTTGTCCTTATGGACTCTGATGAATTTGTTGAGATTATTAAGACAACGGTACCCTACTCTAAAATCTGATTTTTTAATTGTCGATGCCATTGTTTCCAAGATGTTATTAATATAGGGAATGACAAAAAATTTTTTATTATTTCCCTCTATAATTTCTTTTGTTCTATTGTTGTTAAATTGCAAATTGTTAACTACTTTTATTCTTCTATTTATTTCTTTAAAAATTAAATGAATAGGGTAACCGTTGTCCAACAATGTTTCAATACACACAACTCTATATTTTTCTTGTGATATATGGGATGAGATAATAACAGCTCTATCGATCAAATTATAAATCACTCCTATTTTGTGGCACATGGGGTGATTCGATAAGAAAGATAGTACTCTGCCTGAACAAGTCTTTTTTTGAAACCAGTCCAAGTGTATGACGTTGTCGATGATCTTAATGTTTAAATCTAAAAAATTTATGCTTGTATTAATTTCGTATTCAACCGTAAATTGTAGTCGTTGATGGTAACTATTAAACTTATTCAATATATCATCTATCTTATCTTTTGGTGCCATCATAATAATGTCATTTACATATCTATAATACATTCCGATATTAAAATCCAATGTGTTAATAATCGATTCCTCCAGATCTTGCATAACAATATTAGCAATTATTGACGATAACGGGGAACCCATAGGCGTGCCATAAACTTGTTTGTAAACAATGTTATTAAATGTAAAATATGTTGACGACAGTATAAATTTAACCATAGAAATAAATTCATTTTTTGGAATTAATGTATGTGTGTTAATGTCATTCCATCTATTGCTCACACTTTTACTTGCAAGATCTATCGGAATGTTAGTGAAAAGTGAAACCACGTCTAACGATATTAAAATCCTTAAAAAATCATAAAAATGAAAAGGTCAGGCCATGTTCAAAAGAAGGTACTCAAAAATTTAAACCTTTCAAAATTTAAACGATCTAATAATAAATTATCACGAAAAGTAACTGATATGTTATTCAAGGTGCCAGTTCAAAGTGAACATACGTAAAGTGTATATTATCTAAATTTAGTAATAATATATTACCATGAAAAGTTGTGATATTTTATTCAAGGTGCAAGTTCACATTGAACATACATACATATAAGTAAAACTGATTACAATTTGATTCTAGAAAATAAGTGCGATATGTTATTCTTAGTGCACAAAATATAATAGTCGTTTATAGAGATTTGATTTGAAATTCATACTAGCCCGTACAATAAAAAATAATTGCTCGTAATTCCAGAGTACCAATTTGTTAATGACTCAAAAAAAATAACATGGCGGCCTACTCTCAAAAAACTTTCGATGGGTAGAATAAATAATTGAAATAAGAGTTGTGAAAATTGTATAAATTAAAAACCTCCAATCTTTCTTTAGTAAAATTTCGAATTTTCGTATCAACTTCCGATTTGTGTTATATTGTATTTTCAGGGAGTAAGTTATTGATCAGAAAACTTTGCCTTATTGCTTGAAACGGGTGTATATTAAGTAAAATTTATAAATGTACAGTTCTCAGGTCAAGTACAATAAAGCTATACGCTTAAAAAGTTTGATTATTTGTCGTAATATACAATAAAAAATTACATATTAATTATTCAAGATACAAGTGAGAAATAAATATCATTAAAATATACAAAAAAAATTTATCAATTTGACTCTGAAAAGTAAGTGAAATAGTTCTCAAAGTGCAAGTACAAAATGTATTAGTGTTTTGATAATGATTGATTTAAATATTCCCATTAACCTAGGCAGGGTGGCATATGTGATTGGGATTTAACATTATCAGTAATTTATTGAACAGACAGAGAAAAGTTTTGTTGTATGCATCGGTTCAGTGTTTGAAATAACCATGTACTATTCATATACTCTAAAGCACAAATTTTTCATTTCTATCATAAATAATATCTATTTATTAAAATTTTAGCAGACGTTTTTTAAATAGAAAATAGTGTCTTGCGATCATGAAGAATAGGTTTTGAATAGCAAGGTTTCATTTGACTTACAATTTTCTTCAGAAACACAGAAGAAAAAGGTATTTGTATATAGTTTTGTCGTGTGTAGAGCTTTTAAAAATACGTTGAATCCTTATTCTAATCTAATCTTCTTCTAATGTAATACTTTTCTTACTTCAAATGTTGTAGTAATTATTCTGTAAGAGCTTTGACATTACTTCTAAATGGACATTGAGAAACATCATAGTTTTTTGAGTGCAGTTTTTTATTGTACAGACTAGGTTTAAATTTTTGAGGACCTTTTTTTGAACATGGCTTGACCTTTTCATTTTTATGATTTTTTGGAGATAGGGTGAGAGAGAACGAATGAGGGTAAGAGAAGACGAGATAGGCGAAAGAGGGTGAAAGAGAACGAAAAAGGGTGAGAAAGGACGTACGAGGGTGAAAGAGGATGAGAGAGGGCGAAAGAGGGTGAGAAAGAATGAAAGAGGGTAAGAGAGGACAAAAGAGTGAAAGAAGGTGAAAGAGGACGAAAGAGGGTGAAAGAGAGCGAAAGAGGGTGAAAGAGAACGAAAGAGGGTGAAAGAGGACGAAAGGGGGTGAGAGGGAATGAAAGAGGGTGAAAGAGGGTGAGAGAATGAAAGAGGGTGAGAGAGGACGAAAGAGGGTGAAAGAGGACGAAAGAGGGTGAAAGAGGGTGAAAGAGGACAACAGAGGGTGAGAGAGAACGAAAAGACTGAAATAGGACGAAAGAGGGTGAGTAAGGGCGAAAGAGGGATGGGTGTGGGGGTGGGGGTGGGGGCGGAGGGACGAGATGTGGAAGGGAAAGGGGTGGGTGGAAGTTGAGGGAAGTGTGAGTGAAAGGTGAGAAGAAATTTATATATATATATTCCTGATGACGTCAGCGGACGCGGACAGAGAAGAAGAAGACGACGTTTCTTAATTTTTTATGAAAAACGTCACTTTTTGACCGCTTGTATGTCCAGAACGGCTTGACCGATTTTATTCCTTCTTGGCTCAAATTACTCGTGGCAATGCCGCCTTTCAGGTTATATTTCGTGCAATTCCAAATTTTTTATAGTTTAGTAGTTCTACACCCCCAAAAAATGGACTTTGATGGTGCAGGATATGAGACTTGTAGTGTCTTTTAAGGTCTTTTAAGGTTTAAACATGGCTGGAGACGCTACCGCGTCTCCTGATATCTTCCGTACTAATTTTTTTACCCGCAAGCTTGCTATATAATTCAAAACTGTTATTTATATTGCTTTTAACCGTGGGAATACCATTTGATATAATTTTATGTAAAAATGTGGCAATCGAGTATAGCGTGGTATTAATTGATGACACAATAATTCTAAATGGAGTATTCTCCTTGTGTATTTTTGGGAGACCATAACATTTTGGAAGAAGGGAGTCGCTGGAACGTAGTAAAAAATATTCTTTATTGGAAATGTACCCTTTTTTTTTGCCATTTTTTAAGAGTATCGTTTAGTTCCTTTTCTATTCTAGAGGATGGATTCTTTTTTATGATAGAATAGGTGCTATTGTCATTAAGTAGGCCCTCCATCTTATCCGTGTAATATTTTTTTGTCATCGCGACTGTTAAATTGCCCTTATCGGCCCTTGTAAAGAGAATATCAGGATTATTATGGCAAAATTTCTTTGTGTATCTATGCATGCAAAACAATTTTTCATGAATTGAATTAAACTTAGTTTTGCCACGTAAAAAATTGGAAAGTTGTGGAACCAAATTGTTGCGCAATGTTTTTAAATTTTTGATGTTGTAACTGGTGGAATTTCCTTCCATATCCTTGATAAATTCGTGTATGGCCAACTTTTTATCATTATTAAACGGCAGGCCGAATTTACTCCCAAATTGCAAAAAGTTAGTAACATTGGATGGAATTATTGTGTCAGTCAAATTAATAAACCATTTTTTATTAGTATTTGTTTCAATGTGAACGAGATATTTAAACTATCTTGATGTAGGGTGGACGCGCTCCGAATTTGGTGCGCGAAGGAAATGGCAAGTTAGGCCAGTGCCGAATAAAAAAAAAAATTCATTGAACATTCAAGTTTAACACATTAACAAAAGTATTTATTACTTCACATAGCACACGTTAAACAAAAAAATGAAATCATTAACAAAGTTATTTCATTATTCTCTTCACAACAATGCGAGTATAATACACTGAGTATGCATACGTCGATCACGCTTGTTATTCATGATCATAATTTCGAGTCTGAAATTCGAAGGAATTTTCGATAACCTTTGTTCGTCGTACACATAGAATGTTTTTTCGCACTTGTTTGTTCGTCGACTATGTTTGATTTGAAGGACACTGCTAATCTGTATGCGCAAAATATCCTCCTACACAAATATTAAATTTCCTTTAATTGTTCTTACATACGATTTAATAATCGTCATACGAAAGAAAAACATGAGAGTAATTTCACTGACACGTGAACTTGCTTAAGTGTGAGACACTTATGTACGGTCACTGACATGTGAACCGAGAGCTGATTGAGAGTGATCATTAGGAACTATACAGTTCGTATTTAAACAATGAGTTGCGCCCTGTTTGATAGCGCGAGGCCTCGTTTTTATTGCCGGACTATTCGCGGCAATCTAATTGTATGCACAACACTCCGCGTAACTCAGTACTCGCACACAGTAATAGTCTTAGGTTTTGATTTATATCATTTAATCCGACTTGATTAATAATGATT
This sequence comes from Nylanderia fulva, assembly GCF_048542155.1. Lineage (NCBI taxonomy): Eukaryota > Metazoa > Arthropoda > Insecta > Hymenoptera > Formicidae > Nylanderia > Nylanderia fulva. Next base: position 175,452 of record NW_028190184.1, on the reverse strand, counting down.
TTCAATTGAAGAGAGCGCTTACTTATGTCGACTTTACTCTTGGAGAGACTTTCAACGACTGACTTCGCTTTTACTGCCGAAAAACCCAAAGGAATTTTGTTTTCGTGGCTTGCTACTTCTCACGTGTATTCTGCGTGATTGGTGAGAACAATAGCCATAAATACGCTTGCCGGGAGGTGCTGCCTCTCTGGCTTCATGCGAGTTATTATTGCTTCGATTATCGATGCTGTCACGAAATCGATTGAATCCGTAACATACCGCCCGCCTTGAAATTATAATTTCGAAACTTATTAATTATTGTATTGAACGCATCTTATATATACTGAGCCTCTAAACGTAGGTTTACAGTGCGATGGGACTCGAGACTTGTTCGCTGGACTTAACTTCTATCGGAAGTAAGCATATCTTCGTGATCGGTCGCTTATATTCTGAGCTTGCAGTCTTGATTGAGACAACTCGCGTTAATCCGTCAGAGCCTGGATGACATTGAATGACACGTCCTAATTCCCATTTGCATGGAGGGAGTAACGGATTCTGAATTAAAACCAACGAACCAATTTGAATTGACGGTTTTTCTTTACGCCATTTTGTTTTTTGTTGAAGGGTGTTAATGTAATCGGTTTGCCACAACCTCCAAAAGCGTTCCGTTATCTGCCGTAATAACTGCCATCGCGACAATCTGTTTTCATTAAGGTGCAGAATGGAAGGCTCGGGATTGGTAGTGAGTGCTGAGCCGATGAAAAAATGACCTGGAGTGAGAATTTCGTAATCTTCCAATGAATCAGTGAGTGGAGAGAGAGGCCTGGAGTTTAAGCAAGCTTCAATTCGACATAGTAGAGTTGTGAACTCCTCGAAAGTTAAAGTATGTGACCCTAACACGCAACGAAGATGATATTTGACGCTTTTGACACCAGCTTCCCAGAGCCCTCCGAAATGGGGCGCGTGAGGGGGAATGAATTTCCAATGTATATTGTCTGAAGCGATAAGATTAAGAAAATTGGAATCGCGTTGCGCATCTCGAAAGGCTTGTGCTAATTCTCGATCGGCTCCTGTGAAAGTGGTGCCATTGTCCGAATACATGACTTCGGGTAAACCTCTCCTGGCGCAAAATCGTTGAAATGCATTCAGAAAGGTGGAGGTGGAATACTCGCTGACTAGCTCCAAGTGAATAGCACGAGTTGCTAGACAAATAAAAATTGCTATATAAGATTTTCGAGAGGCGATTCCTCGACCAGCTGATGCGCGTGTGAGTACGGGGCCAGCGTAATCGACACCGCTGTGCGAGAATGCCCGAGTGGGTGCTGATACGCGACTATTGGGAAGTTGGCCCATCATTTGATTAGCTACTTGAGCCTTCTCCCGTGTGCATTTAACGCACTTGTAAATAATTGATTTGACTAAACTTCGAGCTTTGATAATCCAATACTGTTGTCGTAATTTTGAGAGTGTAGCTTGAATGCCGGTATGAAGAGAAACGATATGAGTATATGAAATAATCATAGTAGAAATTGGATGGTCGGCTAACAAGAGTGGATGCTTGGATTCAAATGATAATTGTGAATGTTCAAGTCGTCCACCGACTCGTATTAAACCGGTGGAGTCAAGAAATGGAGTTAATGAATAGATACGAGATTTTATAGATACTGCTTGATTAAGTTTTAATTTGTGAAGTTCGCTCTCGAACACGGCAGCTTGAGCTGTTTGTATCCAAAAATTCCGAGCTCGATTGAATTCGGATGCTGTGAGAGCGTGAGAATTGAGATGATTGTCATGCTTTTCTTGTCGCCTTGTTCGGCAATTATCTATAAATCGGTAAACATATGCAGTGACGCGCACTAATTTCGGCCACCAAGAATAGCGGGAAGCTAAGTCCCACAAATCAGGAGCGTTGACTTGATGAATTTTGCAAGCTTTTAATTCTAATTGAGTTTCTTGTGAGGTTACTTTGATAGACTTAGGCCAGTCGTTTGCGGGAGACTTAACCAGGAGGGCCCATGCCACCAAAGTCGAAGGGAATGTAATTCGGAACCGAGTAATCCGCGCGAAGCGCAATCGGCGGGATTATCGGTTGTGCTTACGTGATGCCATGCACCGTCGGGTAATTGTGTTTGGATTTCTGACACCCGATGAGAAATGAAAGTTTTCCAGGTTGAAGGGTGTTTGTTCAACCAAGCAAGAACTACGGTGGAATCTGTCCAACAATGAATCGGAACGTTCGTTAAATGAAGAGATTCTTTTATGAAATTAATCAAACGAACTAATATGACTGCCGCTGAGAGTTCAAGACGAGGGACGCTCATTAGTTTAATGGGAGCGACTTTAGATCGTCCGGCAAGAAGTGAGACTTTGATTTGTCCTGAACGCGAGGTTATTCTTAGAAAGACTACTGCGGCGAAAGCTACGGTTGATGCATCAGCAAATCCATGTAATTCTACACTCGCTGTGTCTGAATCACGGTTTATCCATCTACCCAATTTGATATCTGTGATGTGAGAAAGAGAATCGTAAATTAATTTCCAATGTGACCGAATTTCTTTAGGAATGGGGTCATCCCAACCTATCTTTTGTCGCCACAAATGTTGCATAACTAACTTTGCCTTAAGAACGACGGGTGTAACCCATCCGAGAGGATCATATAACTTAGCTATTGTTGAAAGTATCGTTCGCTTTGTGATAGGAAAGGTATTAGGAAGGTTGACTTGGAATTGAAAACTGTCATGCGAGGGATTCCAAGAGATGCCGAGTACCTTCAAGTTATCGTCGGATTCGAGTCTTCGAGCAAGCTAGACCGTGATCAGCAGATAGGATATCTGTTAACAACTCCGATTGGTTACTTGCCCACTTTCGAAGGGTGAAACCGCCGCGGTTTAATAATTCGCGAAGTTGATTACGAATTTGTCTTAGCTGCAAAATGTCATTTGCTCCGAATAGTACGTCGTCAACGTAGATGTTATCGCGCAAAATGGCGGAAGCCAACGGAAAAGAAGGACCTTCGTCTTCATTCAATTGATTAATTACTCGGAGCGCAAGGAATGGAGCTGAAGCGGTACCGTAAGTGACTGTAAGTAATTGATATTCTTGAATGTTTGAGTTACTGTCGATCCACAATATGCGCTGATAGTCTCGGTCTCTCGGATCGACGAGAATTTGCCTGTACATTTTGGCTAGATCCGCGGAATAGACGAATTTATATTGTCGCCAACGCAATATAACGGCCTGTAAATCCGTTTGCAACTTAGGGCCTTTAAGCATGTGGTCGTTGAGAGAAGTTCCGTTGGTCGTTTTGCAAGACGCGTCGAAGACAACCCTTAAACGAGTAGTGGAGCTTGCCTCTCGGATAACTGGATGATGCGGGATGTACACGACTTGTGAGTGATGAGTTTCTACGGGAGAAACGGGTTGCATATGCCCTAGATCTTCGTAGTCGCGCATGAATTCGCAATACTCTGAAGTAATAGAGGGTTGACTTTTAAGTTTGTGAATCAGTGAAGAAAGTCGACGCGCCGCTATTTCTCGGGATTCGCCTATTTTTAATTGGAAGGTTTTCGCGAAAAAGAAGACGCACAATATATTTTCCATCTGCTGTTCTCGAGTGAGTTCGCTGGAAGTGCTCTTCACAGCTCTTATCCTCGGGAGGGAGTTGTCTAAATTGAGGCGCTTCTTCGCTCTCCCAAAATTTACGTAATTGATATTCTAACGAACAATGATGAGCGACCACTTGATATCTTTGATTTGACCTAGAAACTCGTGAACCTTGATTTTTGTTTGACGCGAGCGATGAAATAAAGGTTGAACCAACTACGCAAGTGTTCTGTTCGATATGACTTGGAACAGATGTGGTTCCTGACAAGATCCACCCAAAATGTGATTGTATGGCGCCTGGTTGCCCGACTGGTCCATTCTGCACATTAATGAGTACTTGATTGTATAAGTCAGCTCCGATTATGAGGTCTATCTGCGTTGATCCGGTAGGATCATCATCGGCTAATTTGAGATTCGAAATGTGTTTCCACTCATGCAAATTCGAAACGCTTCTGGGAGCATATCTTGTCAATGATTTCATAATGTAGGCGACGGTAGTAAAAATTGGTTCGGGTTTATCACGAGGCGTAATGTAAATTAATGCTGCGGAGCGACAAATTCCGGTGTTTACGCAGCTGATTCCCGTTGTGGACGTAAACGTTCGTATACGCGTTAGACGTAAATTTTGTGCAACTCGCTCTGAAATAAAAGTAAGCTCCGATCCACCGTCAAGCAGGGCTCTGACGGTCAACGAACGGCCTGAAGGCGCACGCAAGTTTACCTTGGCAGTTGATAAGACTACCGGAGTCGGAGCGGTAGTCAATGTAATGGATGTAAGCGCTGCCACGCTCGCCGCATTTTCGTTCTCGTTATGCGCATTTGATACGTTAGAATTGGTTTGTCGCAAGGAGTCCGATTCCATATGAATCATCGTATGATGTTTTTTACTACAAAAACGACACGTAAATTTGCTTTGACAATCATTTACCGAGTGATTTTTGCTCAGACAATTGAAGCAACGTCGGAATTTTTTCACTAACTCGCGTCGCTGATGAGGACTCTTTGAAACAAACTGTGGACATTTAGAGAAAATATGCTGTTGCTTGCACATCGAACATGACAATTCAAATGACGCAGTGGCTGTTGCGCTCGTCACTTTCGAATGTAACTTCGATTTATCGCTTTCATAAGAATGAAGCTCTTCAAGAGCGAGAGCGCGCGATGATAGAAAACGTGTTAATTCTTTATAAGTTGGGGGATCATCGCTATCGCTCGTTTTGAGCTTCCACGCTCTACGCGTCGCAGAATCGAACTTTTGTGATATAAAGTAAACTAGCAAATCACTAACTATATCGTCCGAAGACCGATCGAGACGGTTTAACGTAGAAATTACTTGCTCGGTTTTGTCGCGCAATGCGTGGAGCTCGACAGCTGACTCGCGCGTCATTTTAGGAAGATGATATAAAGTAGATAAATGAGTCTCAATTAGTCTGCGTTTATTCTCAAATCTGACTGTTAATGCTTTCCATGCTACTTGAAAGTTATCTGCAATAACTTTAATGCCGGCTATCGCGTCGCGAGCACTGCCGGTGAGACTCGATACTAAAAAATGCATTTTACTAAATTCTGAAAGGTCTTGATTATCGATAATTAGCGCTTGAAATCGATCTCGAAACGTTTCCCACTCGTCGGATTTTCCGGAAAACGGAGGTAGTTTAATTGGTGGAAGATGCTTTAACGAAAAAGACGCGGGTTCGCTTCGAGAAAATGTAGTGTCGGTTGACGAATCGTGACTTACGACCGGAGCTACTTCCTCGAGGCACTCGTTCATGAAGTCCTTGGCTGTCTGATAAATATCTTCATGAGCGGCAAATTGATCATCTTTGAAGTAGTCTAATTCATCTCGGTCTTCTTCGGGAACAAGTTGAATAAGAATCGCGTGATTGCGCACGCACTGATTCCACGTTTCTTGCAAACTCGCTAATCTTGAGCGAATTTTTGCGGGCGTCCAGTTTGAACGACCGAGTTTTTTGAAATTAGCGAGAGATCGCCCTATCGAGTGGAATGCAGTTTGTTAATTCGCAAATGCCGATTCCATCTCGACACTAAAATTCACTGACTGTTATTGAACTGCTATAGATGGTATCACGTGGGAGGTCACTATCGCCGATAAAAGTAAAATTGAATCGACATGTACTGGATTATCACTTAGACTGTCAATAGAGTTTGTTTTCGAAACACTCAATGAACACTTTGAATCGCTGCCACTCCTTCATCCGGCTCGAAGGACCAAAAATGTTTCAATGTGAACGAGATATTTAAACTATCTTGATGTAGGGTGGACGCGCTCCGAATTTGGTGCGCGAAGGAAATGGCAAGTTAGGCCAGTGCCGAATCAAAAAAAAAATTCATTGAACATTCAAGTTTAACACATTAACAAAAGTATTTATTACTTCACATAGCACACGTTAAACAAAAAAATGAAATCATTGTAACGGCGTGGCCGTTACTAACGCCTCGCGGGCCGATCACCCGCCCGCCACTTGAGGCTATGGCGCCTAAGGCGCCCCTTAAACACAAAAACATAAGCGATACACGGGTCACCCTACCCCAGGGGCGCCCCACTACAACCCCCAGAGGCGCCCCACTACGACGCCGGCGTTATCCCCACCACAGCCTCGATGTAGAGTGGGGGAACCGCCGGCAGGGTATATAAGCCGGCTCGACGGATGAGCCGGCACCAGTCCTGTTCCGGACCTCCTAGCCAGGCAACGGGCTTTCTCGTTGTTACGCCGGGTTTACCCGGTTTCTGGCCTCCTACCTTTAGTATCGGGCAACGGGTTTCTCGTTGTTACGCCGGGTTTCCCGGTTTCCGGTCTCTTCCTGCTACACGCCGGGCAACGGGTTTCTCGTTGTTACGCCGGGTTTCCCGGTTTCCGGTCTCTTCCTGCTATACACCGGGTGACGGGTTTCTCGTCATTACGCCGGGTTTCCCGGTTTCCGGTCTCTTCCTGCTACACGCCGGGCAACGGGTTTCTCGTTGTTACGCCGGGTTTCCCGGTTTCCGGTCTCTTCCTGCTACACGCCGGGCGAACGGGTTTCTCGTTGTTACGCCGGGTTTCCCGGTTTCCGGTCTCTTCCTGCTACACGCCGGGCAACGGGTTTCTCGTTGTTACGCCGGGTTTCCCGGTTTCCGGTCTCTTCCTGCTACACGCCGGGCAACGGGTTTCTCGTTGTTACGCCGGGTTTCCCGGTTTCCGGTCTCTTCCTGCTACACGCCGGGCAACGGGTTTCTCGTTGTTACGCCGGGTTTCCCGGTTTCCGGTCTCTTTCTGCTATACACCGGGTGACGGGTTTCTCGTTGTTACGCCGGGTTTCCCGGTTTCCGATTTCTTCCTGCTATAAGCTATACGCCTCCGTACACCATATCTCTAAGTTATACCGGGTAATTTGTAAATCTTTTCCGGACACCGCTACAGGCTACACGCCTCCGCATTTTGTTTATACCGGGTAGTCAATAAGTTTCTCTATTTAGGCTTTATGCCAACAAACATTTTGTTTATTTGTTTCTTTTTGAATAAACCAAAGCATTGTTAATAAGGAATAAGCGAAGTCTGAATCTCCCCCTTCCTCCCGAATCCTGGAACCGGCGAGCCGATCCGCGGCGTCGGGAAAGGTGAACCGTTACATGGCGCCCGAACAGGGACCTGCCCAGTGGAGATCCCGACTCGCTTAAGCCTATCCAGATGCCCGCGTGGGTAAATCAATTATCAAAATCCGAAGCTATTGCCTTGGCCAAAAGACACGGAATCGATAGCCAAGGAACTTTAGACGAGGTCCGCCGACGCCTCCGCCGATTTGTCGGGCAAAACCCCGCGCTATTTCGAACTCACCTACCTGTGCCCACTATTAACGTCGAAATGGCCACCGGAAGCCCAACCAAAGAAGAAGAAGCTACCACCCCGACTCCTGTTGAACCGGCCAGGATCATGGATCAGATCCGAAAATGGAGGTGCCACTTCGAGGGCAAGGACCCCCTGGCATTCCTCGAGCGTACGGAAGAGCTGTGCCTGGGCTACGGCTACACCGACGCCCAGATGCTGTTAGGGCTACCCGAACTCTTACGGGGAAACGCCCTGCTGTGGTATCGCAACATCCGCGATACCATAGCCAGCTGGGCCGACTTTCGCCAAGCTGTCCGCCAGCAATACCTGCCAAGCGGGTATGAGAGACAGATGAAAAGGACGATCCAGGGACGTCAACAACGCCCTAAAGAGTCCTTCCAAAAGTACGCCACCGAGGTCCTGACCATGATGCGGCGCGCCGGGGGATATTCACCCCTAGACCAACTGGAACAGCTCTACGAAAACATGGATCCGGAGTACCAATTGTACATCCGTCGGGCGGACGTGCTCAGCGTCGGGGATCTAAGCATCCGAGCCACCGAATACGAAGAGGCCGACCGCCGGAGACAGGAACGACGAAGGGACGTGCCGCAAAGCCACACCCCGGTCGTAGCTTCCGCGGTCTACAGTCGGGAGGAATGTTGCTGGAGGTGCAAGCAACGAGGACACACACGCCTACACTGCCAGCGACCTCCAAAGAAATTCTGCTCGAGATGTGGCAAGGACGGGGTCCTCACCCGTGACTGTCACCCCCCGACGGGAAACGGGGTGCGGGCCGGAGACGTCGCGGCCGTCGTCCAGGCCGACTTGGCCTAAAATACAACCCGAGACCGCACCTCCGGATCCAGATCGCCGGACAACATTTGTGGGGCCTTCTCGATTCCGGCTCGGAGATCTCATTTGTAAACGCTGAAACGGCCCGCCGAATCAACCGCACACCGTCTAGCCCAGATCTCAAGGCAGCCCAGATACGCCTGGCCGACGGGACCCAAGTCCCCATTGCCGAGACCATCGAGGCAACGGTCAGGTTACGAGGAAAATCGTACCGCCACCGTTTCTCCGTACTACCACAACTAGACAACGCCGTACTAATAGGCATAGACCTCTGGGCGAAATTAGGAGTCGAGCTGCGCCCGCCGCCCAGACCTGTCACCGAGACAACAACCAAAGATGGAATCGCGACAGCCAGTATCAGCCCAGGAACTACTAGCGAGGCGCTAAGGCTACAGGCCTTTCTAAATAACGAACTTCCAAAATTCGAATCGGTCCGCGGCCCGACCGACAAAGCCACGCACCAAATTCGGCTAAAACCGGGGCCGCCCATTAAACAACGATATCGGCCCCGTAATCCGGCCATGCAGGCCGTGATCGACCAAGAGGTCCAAAAGATGGAAGCCGAAGGAGTCATCGAGCCCTCCACCAGCGCCTGGAGCTCTTCGATAGTGCTGGCAAAGAAGAAAGACGGGACCTACCGATTTTGTATAGACTTCCGCCGATTAAACGCGGCCTCCGAGAAAGATGCATACCCGCTGCCTCACATTGCCGCCACCTTGGATAAGCTACGAGGCGCACACTACTTGTCCACGTTGGACCTACGCAGCGGGTATTGGCAAGTGCCACTAACTCTGGAGAGCCGCCCCGCGACCGCCTTCACGGTGCCAGGGAGAGGGCTGATGCAGTTCCGCGTCATGCCATTCGGACTGCATTCAGCACCGGCCACCTTCCAACAGGCTACTCGACACCGTGCTAGGACCCGAGTTAGAACCACACGTCCTCGTCTACTTGGACGACATAGTTGTCGCATCCCGTACTTTCGAGGAGCACCTAGGCCACTTGACCGAAGTCTTTCGCCGCCTCCGTGACGCCCGACTCCGCCTCAACCCAGAAAAGTGTCACTTCTGCCGGCCAAGTCTCCGGTACCTCGGACACGTTATCGATCGGCACGGAATCCGGACGGACCCAGAGAAAGTGCGAGCCATTACCGATTGGCCTGCCCCCACGACCCTCCGCAGGGTTCGGCAATTTCTGGGGGTAGCGTCATGGTACCGCCGATTCATCGCTGACTTCTCCACTATCGCCGCCCCTCTCACTCGACTCACTAAAAAGAGAGCGCGCTGGACCTGGGCAAAAGAAGAAGAAACCGCGTTCCGGAAACTGAAAACAGGCCTTAACCACCGCACCTGTCCTCGCCTGTCCAGATTTTGCGCGACCATTTCTACTACAAACCGACGCCAGCGCCCACGGGTTAGGGGCCGTATTAACTCAACACCTCGGCGAAGGAGAGCGGGTTATCGCGTACGCCAGCCGGACCCTCAACGCAGCCGAGAAGAATTATAGCGCTACCGAACTAGAGTGCTTGGCTGTCGTGTGGGGTATACGCCGGATGCGGGATTACCTCGAGGGCTACCGATTCACCGTCGTGACCGACCACCAAGCTTTAAAGTGGTTACAACACATCGAGGCCCCTACCGGACGACTAGCCCGCTGGATGTTCGAATTACAACAACATGATTTCGACATCCAGTACCAGCGCGGGACACTTAACCAGGTGGCAGATGCTCTCTCCCGCCTCCCGGAAGCTTTGGCGGTGACCCAGCCGAAATGCCGGTGGTACCACCGGAAACTAGCCGAAGTACGGAGACATCCGACCGATCACCCGGACTATAAAATCCAGGATCAACGATTGTACAGGCATATACTCCACGATCTGGACTTCCGGGAAACACCAGCCGAAGAGCAATGGAAGCAGTGCGTGCCTACAGACCAACGACCCGCCCTGCTTCAGCGAATGCACGACGACCCGGCCGCCGGGCACCTGGGCATTTCCAAAACATTGGCTCGGGTGGCCCAGCTATATTACTGGCTCGGCATGTTTCGGGAGATTGCCCGGTACGTCCGAGGGTGCGCTAATTGTGCGCGGCACAAGGCCAGTCAACGACGACCGGCTGGACGGATGATGGCCACCCCCGTCCGCGCACCATGGGAACAAGCCGCCGTAGACCTGATCGGTCCCCTGCCTCGATCCACTAGCGGCCATACCTGGCTATTAACCATACAAGACCGGTTCAGTAAGTGGATCGAGATGGTCCCGCTTAGAAAAGCCACCGCCGTAGCCGTAGCCCGAGCACTCACCGACCGCCTGATATACCGGCACGGGTGTCCGGTCGCCCTGGTGTCCGATAACGGGACTCAGTTCGTCGCGCAACGCATTAAGGCCTTGCTAGCTTCCTACGGGATACAACATCGGACATCCCCCGTGTACACTCCGCAATGCAATCCGGTAGAGCGAGCGAACCGTACGGTTAAAACAATGATCAGCCAGTACGTAGGCCGGCGGCACAAAGACTGGGACGAGCGAATCCCCGCCTTACAGTTCGCCATCAACACCGCCCGACATGAGGCCACCGGATACACTCCGGCCTACATCCTGCACGGCCGAGAGCTCGCCCGCCCACATCCAGAGGATCGACCAGGAACCGCACCAGCACCAGGACCAAGCACCCGCCAGACCCAGTTGGAGGACGCCTACAAGGTGGTCCGAATCCACCTCGCCCGGGCCTTCCAGCGGCAAGAGAAGCCGTACAACCTACGGCGACGAGACTGGCGACCGCAGCTGGGCGAACGCGTCTGGAAACGCGACCGTCCCCTGTCCAGCAAGGCCAACGCGTTCAACGCCAAGCTGGCCCCGAAGTACAGCGGACCGATGACTGTCCGGAGGATCGTATCCCCCGTAATCGTTGACCTCAAGGACGCCCGAAGACGATAGCACCGCCACATCCATGTGCAGGACCTCAAGGCGGCATCCGAGGAAGAGGACGAGGAAACCATCGGGGCGTAGGACAGGGCCAGCCGCCGTGATTCCTCCAGCGCCATACCGCCCACGCCACTCGGAAGTTCCGAGCCACCTCCCCTACTGGACGGTGGATAATACGGTTCGACCGTTTCGGCCGACCACGTACAATCCGCCGTCTAGAGAGGGGGTAGTGTAACGGCGTGGCCGTTACTAACGCCTCGCGGGCCGATCACCCGCCCGCCACTTGAGGCTATGGCGCCTAAGGCGCCCCTAAACACAAAAACATAAGCGATACACGGGTCACCCTACCCCAGGGGCGCCCCACTACAACCCCCAGAGGCGCCCCACTACGACGCCGGCGTTATCCCCACCACAGCCTCGATGTAGAGTGGGGGAACCGCCGGCAGGGTATATAAGCCGGCTCGACGGATGAGCCGGCACCAGTCCTGTTCCGGACCTCCTAGCCAGGCAACGGGCTTCTCGTTGTTACGCCGGGTTTCCCGGTTTCTGGCCTCCTACCTTTAGTATCGGGCAACGGGTTTCTCGTTGTTACGCCGGGTTTCCCGGTTTCCGGTCTCTTCCTGCTACACGCCGGGCAACGGGTTTCTCGTTGTTACGCCGGGTTTCCCGGTTTCCGGTCTCTTCCTGCTACACGCCGGGCAACGGGTTTCTCGTTGTTACGCCGGGTTTCCCGGTTTCCGGTCTCTTCCTGCTACACGCCGGGCAACGGGTTTCTCGTTGTTACGCCGGGTTTCCCGGTTTTCCGGTCTCTTCCTGCTACACCGGGTGCAACGGGTTTCTCGTCATTACGCCGGGTTTCCCGGTTTCCGGTCTCTTCCTGCTACACGCCGGGCAACGGGTTTCTCGTTGTTACGCCGGGTTTCCCGGTTTCCGGTCTCTTCCTGCTACACGCCGGGCAACGGGTTTCTCGTTGTTACGCCGGGTTTCCCGGTTTCCGGTCTCTTCCTGCTACACGCCGGGCAACGGGTTTCTCGTTGTTACGCCGGGTTTCCCGGTTTCCGGTCTCTTCCTGCTACACGCCGGGCAACGGGTTTCTCGTTGTTACGCCGGGTTTCCCGGTTTCCGGTCTCTTCCTGCTACACGCCGGGCAACGGGTTTCTCGTTGTTACGCCGGGTTTCCCGGTTTCCGGTCTCTTCCTGCTACACGCCGGGCAACGGGTTTCTCGTTGTTACGCCGGGTTTCCCGGTTTCCGGTTTCTTCCTGCTATAAGCTATACGCCTCCGTACACCATATTTCTAAGTTATACCGGGTAATTTGTAAATCTTTTCCGGACACCGCTACAGGCTACACCCCTCCGCATTTTGTTTATACCGGGTAGTCAATAAGTTTCTCTATTTAGGCTTTATGCCAACAAACATTTTGTTTATTTGTTTCTTTTTGAATAAACCAAAGCATTGTTAATAAGGAATAAGCGAGTCTGAATCTCCCCCTTCCTCCCGAATCCTGGAACCGGCGAGCCGATCCGCGGCGTCGGGAAAGGTGAACCGTTACATCATTAACAAAGTTATTTCATTATTCTCTTCACAACAATGTGAGTATAATACACTGAGTATGCATACGTCGATCACGCTTGTTATTCATGATCATAATTTCGAGTCTGAAATTCGAAGGAATTTTCGATAACCTTTGTTCGTCGTACACGTAGAATGTTTTTTTGCACTTGTTTGTTCGTCGACTATGTTTGATTTGAAGGACACTGCTAATCTGTATGCGCAAAATATCCTCCTACACAAATATTAAATTTCCTTTAATTGTTCTTACATACGATTTAATAATCGTCATACGAAAGAAAAACATGAGAGTAATTTCACTGACACGTGAACTTGCTTAAGTGTGAGACACTTATGTACGGTCACTGACATGTGAACCGAGAGCTGATTGAGAGTGATCATTAGGAACTATACAGTTCGTATTTAAACAATGAGTTGCGCCCTGTTTGATAGCGCGAGGCCTCGTTTTTATTGCCGGACTATTCGCGGCAATCTAATTGTATGCACAACACTCCGCGTAACTCAGTACTCGCACACAGTAATAGTCTTAGGTTTTGATTTATATCATTTAATCCGACTTGATTAATAATGATTTTCAATTGAAGAGAGCGCTTACTTATGTCGACTTTACTCTTGGAGAGACTTTCAACGACTGACTTCGCTTTTACTGCCGAAAAACCCAAAGGAATTTTGTTTTCGTGGCTTGCTACTTCTCACGTGTATTCTGCGTGATTGGTGAGAACAATAGCCATAAATACGCTTGCCGGGAGGTGCTGCCTCTCTGGCTTCATGCGAGTTATTATTGCTTCGATTATCGATGCTGTCACGAAATCGATTGAATCCGTAACAGTATTAATTAAAGGATTAATATGTTTGTTCTTGAATTTATTTGGAGATATGACGATGTCTTTGTTATTTATATTATTATTTATATTATTTATTTATTTAATTAGTTTTTATGTAATAATAAGTATATAACTAATTGAATCAAAATTAATTCACATTGATTTAATTTACATTGAGCACTTAACACGCGTATCAAATAGTACATTTGAGCTGATCAGCTAATAAAAATGAGTCAATTTACTAATATTTGCTATTTAATACGCGTATGAAGTGCTCGATGTAAACAAGGCCATTGTAATTTGAAGATTCAATGAATTGATAATTTTTAGACATGAAATCCGATAGCTCTAATGTGTATATTTTTCAAGGTTATAGATGTGATGTAATAGTAATATTGGCTCAAAATTCAACCGTCTAATGGATACTGACTTTTCGTTTAAAGAAATTTATAGGATTTCACAATATATGAAACCCTTATTGTGTTAGAACAAATTTTTTAAGCAAAAAGTTAATTATTCGATTGACATTATGTATTTTGTTATAATTTATTCGAGTATTATTTTGCTTTGATTTATTAATATTTATAATTTGTTTTTAAGTAAATTTAAGTTGTGTTTTACTTGTAATACGCAAAATCAGCTGGGTATCGATTCTGTAACTTTTTCTAAAGTGAAAACGTGAAAAATGAAAAATTTTCGCCAATTGCACATCAATTTCATTTTAAAATCAATGCGTGATTGGCGAGAATTTTTTAGTTTTTACATTTTTACTTTAAAAAAAGTTACAGAATCGATACCCTTTTTTTTTTTTTTTTTTTACGTAGTGGAAATCCTCATGGATACCCCCGCCTCCGGGTAGAGGACGGGTGGTTATGTGGGACTTCTTGCCTCCCTTGAGGAAATGAAATCAGTTGAAACGATAGGACGATTTTTTATAGTCTTTTCGTAGTTATTTTCAAGTTAGATATTTCGTCATCATGCGTTAACAAGAACGGATGCAATACTGAGCTTCTTCTTTATAAACCTCATTTTTGAATGCTATAAAAAGTTTATAGAAATATCAAAATGTTAATGTTTTTTTTTTTTTTTTTTTTTTATAGTTAGAGTTAATAGGTGACAAGTGTTAAATGTATAAAATATTTATTTTTGTTTTTGGTATATATATAAATACATTAACGCACAAAAAAGCGAGATTAGTGATGTACTGTTGTAATGTTGAAATTGACGTCTGTAATTCGAAGTTGTTAAATAGATTTCTATGTGTTGTTGTGTGCCTCGGGTAAGGCACAAGGGGTCGCGCCAAATTAGGATGAGGATCCGGGGCGTCAGGGCTTGGATCGGGATAGTTGCACCAATGCACTTCATGTTTTACTATTAAAAAATCCTTTATTTGAATTAAACACTTGGTGTAATTTTTATTTCCACAATGTTACACTTTGTAGTTACTTAACTAATCGAGCTAAATCGATTACGTATGATTTCGTGACTCGCGCGCGCGACTGCGATAAGGTGTTATAGACCGCACGCGGTTTGCGAGGTAATTCTTAATTAACGACTCGAGAGCGACTATTCGGCGCGTCTCCTGCTCCGTTTTTATAGTCTCGCTTTTTGAGAGTTCCTTGATCGAAAGGGGTGCCTGGCAACGGGCCCCCTCGGTCAAGGACCTAGGTGCAAGCGAAGTAAATTCAAAGTCCTGCTTTGCTTGCACGTTGGGCAATTTCGGTTTCGCGTGTATCTCGCAGCGTCTGCGTTTTTACGCGGTCAGTGCCCGTCGTCGAGCGGATGTAATATGAGTAGTTATACCTTAATAGTTATATCTTTTAGGGATATAACATCCCTCCCCCGTTAAAGAAGAAAAACGAAAGTACGTAGTTTTTCGCTTAAAACTAAAGTTTATAAATGTTTTATACCCGTTTACAATATAATTATAATTGTTTCTTATTTTATAAAAATGTGTGCTATTGCTTTTTTTTAGTATGGATCTAGGTAAACTCTAGTCATCGTCAAGTATTGTTACTCTTGGTCTTCTTTTTGTCTTTTTTGTTTTTTATTTTCCAAACTACAATGGCAATAATAGATATTATGATTAGAGTTATTATTAATCCGCTCGAGGTCATGGGGTAAATAAACTGTCGTTTTGTGTAAAACTTCTATTCATTGTTTCGTAAATCGTTGTCTATGTCGTTTATCTTTGCTCTTAACTCTATTAGTTCTATGTTGTGTTGTATCAGGTTATCTAATGTGTCGAGTATTCTTATGTCTTTGTCTTGTGATGGTGCAATGTTGAAATTTGGTAAATATGTGTCTATGCTTGCTACGTAGATTGTCTTTTTTGTTTCTAATGTCATGTCCTCTGTTTTAATTTGGCAGTTTCCTCGTAAGGTCAGTCTGCCTGTATTTTTTATTACCAAATTGCTTTCTGTATGTTCATCGCATTTTATATTTATTTTTTCTTTTTTGGCTGTTGAGTACAGCCATGTATGTGGTTGATGTAACGGGATTCATAACGTCGTTCTCGTTATCCGATAGTGTACCTTACATTCATGCTTATTTTGCACTTGTTGCGTATACAGTTGCAATTCGCACGGTATATTAGTATTTATGCGATAAGTCGGCATGCTGTGCTCGCATATATAATAGGAGTCTATTTTGCTACATTTTTGCAAATCTTTGTGTGTTATAATTAAATATGTTAGTTTAAAGTTATCTATGGCAAACATATTGTTTTCTATTTGTATACTTTTAAACGTTTTATTATATGCTGGCGCGGGGAATTTGATTGCATTTATAATGTTATATTTAGGTTGTGAAATTATTGGGAAACGCAGTATCGTATATAGGTTATAGTCCTTACTTACGTATGCGCTTACGCTTGCGTGTTTCTTTATTTCGTGCCAACTTGCTGTATGTGTCCTAAACGGGAAGTAATATCCCTGTTCTAACTGCGCTGCGGCTTCCGTTAAATGCGCGACAATGTTGTCGAACGGCACTAATTTTGGATACATGTTTCCTTCCTTAATTTGCGCCAAGTATTCTATAATATTTTCAGCGTCCCTAATGGAGTCTGTTAAAGCTGCCATAATTACTTTGTATTGTTCCTGTATTTTTTCTAGTGTAATATATTCTGCTAAATTTTCTTGTAAGAGTTTCTCACTTCGCTCGATTATATTTTCTAATTTGTTTAAGTGTGTTAACATGTTGATTACTGTCAGTTGGTTTCGAACTGTGTGTTGTATTGTGCTTTGTCGGTTATTTATTAACTCTAGTTGTTTATTTATATTTTTTTCGTCTTCCGCGTCCATGGTACTAAACAATGTTTTTGCTATTGTACCTATTCCGTTGATTATTCCCCTGCGTTTGTCTGTACGTCTGTCGTAGATTGTAGTTATTTGCACTGTTATTTTTTCTAAATAGTTTAATTTTTGTTTTGTAATGTTAACTAAGTTAAGGCATATGTTTTCCGTTGCATTAGTACATTGCACTTTTTTTCTGTTTGTTCTATGTAATTTCGTATATGTTCCTGCTTCGTACTTAGTGTTGCTAAATCTAATTTTATCACTAACTTCCATGTGCTTTTAGAGTAGTGTAAATGACCTATTCTTTTGAAGTGTATACCTGGTTCGTTGGTGAATTCTTCAAGTTCGTACGGTTCTTGATAAAAAATTGCACACAAAGGTATATACGCATGATTACAAATAAAGTAGTAAGAGGAAATATATATATATCATTACAGGATGCTCGTATTCAATGCCAACGCAGCGGTATTTGGCTTGACTGTCTTAATACCGCTGCGTTGGCATTGAATACGAGCATCCTGTAATGATATATATATATATTTCCTCTTACTACTTTATTTGTAATCATGCGTATATACCTTTGTGTGCAATTTTTTATCAAGAGAGCGGAGCGTTTGTTCTATATGTCGTCTGTCGTCACCTTTTAGTCTTATGACAACTTTTCTCGCGGTTATGTCCCGTTACAATTCTTGTTCCTATTGCGGACAGCGCTTTGTGCACTGGTTTAAATTCAGGTGCTCGGTGTGCTCCGATGAAGCGTGATGTCAATGGGGCGCCTATCGGGCGCCGCTTGTGGGACCGGAGTTGCCCCGTGATCGGCTGGCGCGGGTCTATGAGGCCGTAGGCCGTATAATTAACTTAGTAAGGTCCTATCGGGTTTCCCTTGACGTGTTGTGCACCGGGGTGCGAGTTGTGCAGGAAGTGCGTGTGATGCCTATAGAGCGGGCGCCGGAGATTCCGCTTCGGCTAATAAGAGCGGCCTTGGACGTGAGGAGATCCTTCTCCTATTGTTTTTTGCGGGATAACTTAGAAGGGGACTCGTCTGATGATAATTAGACGATAATAGGTAAGTTCCTAGTTTTCAATAAATAATTTTAATCTATTTGTGTGCATGCGTATTGCTCTTTTACCCTTCTTCACTGTATAATCCACACTTGAATTTTTTTTTATTATCGTGTACGGTCCTGCCCATAATGCGTCTAATTTCTTGGATCGTTCGCGTTGGAGCATTTTGTCATACACAAGCACCTTATCTCCCACTCTAAATTTTGCTTCCTTCACGGTCTTGTCATATTGGTTTTTAGCCTTTAATTTTTCTTCTTTTATACGGTCTCCCGCAATTTGACTAGTCGCTCGTCATCTTTCTTTCAATTTTTGCGCGTAGTTGTCATAGGTATACGTTGGTTTATGTAAGGCGGTTTATTTAAGGTTGTCGGTAACTTTGCTTGGTATCCGTAAGTATGCTCAAAGGGTGTATACCTTGTGGCTGTGTGGAGGGTCGTGTTGTATGCGAACATAGCGTAGGAGATCCACTTGTCCCAGTCTGTCTGGTCATTATTTATGTAATGTCTTACAAGGGACCGTTACAAACTGAACAATAGCTACAGCGTAGACAAAATTATCCAAACATCTTGACTCTTTTTGGATCATTTTCCACCCAAAAACTAGACCGGAAATGAAAAAAATACAAATAATAAGATAATAAAATAATTTTTTTTTAATTTTTTGATGCCTGTCGTGCTTCCTCGTTTTTTATTTTATTTTTTTACTTGTTATCTATCCGATTCGACTCCAATCTGATTAACTCAAACCAAAATCCGCTTAATACTAATGAACCATAACATACTAATGATTAGGTCAAGTCGGAGCCTCTGTGAAGTTGGCACCCCATTTTTAAAAAACTAATTTTTTCTTTGAATTCTGAATGCACCCCGAAGAGTTCTAAAGTTCCTTATTAATTTTAAAAATAGTTCCGGCGAATTAAGCTAAAAAAACCAATTTTGAATTTTGGGGGTGCTAATTTCACAAAATGAAATGTTTAAATCAGCGATAACAATGAAAGTATTACGAATATTTAATTTTGTCATTAGGAGTGTGTGTGTGTGGTTTGTGTGTGTGTGTGTGTGTGTGTGTGTGTGTGTGTGTGCTGTAGTTTGTGTGACACAACAGAGGTCAGGACCCTACGGTTCGTCACTCCCGTAGTATTTCACGACTCCAAACCCTCTCTGTTGTGTGTGTGTGTGTGTGTGTGTGTGTGTGTGTGTGCGTGCAATGGCGCATGTCAATTACATAAAAATTTTTTTTTATAATTTTATAAGTTATATATGTTATATTATATAAATATTTATGCTTAATTGTTATTTATTATGGAATATATTATTATATGCGGTACTACTTCTTCATTATCTATTGATGCTATTTTTGGTTTAGACATCATATCGTCATACATGTACCAGCCAGTCGTATCACATATGTATGCTGTGTAATGTCCGTTATTTTTATTACTAGCATATTGATGATAGGATACTGCACCAGCTAAAATGTAACACTGTTTATTAATATTTAAATTTTTAGGTACGGAGTCGAGTGTATTTGTTTTTTCTATTCCTATTAAAACAGCATATCGCTTGTCTGTGAAGACACTGCAATCAATGAGCAAGTGTGATTGAAAATTATATTTTTCCAGCACGCTTTGATGACATTCTCTGCATATCGAATTTTTGTCGTAGTTGGTGTCGATTATAGCGTTTTGTAAATCGGAAAGACCATTTTGTAAAATTATATCAACGTTAATAGTGACTATTGGAACTTTTCGCAAATTTTCATGATTGCAATGTTGGCATTTTTTGCTTATACTTTGACTGGGAAAATTTGCGAATAAGTGTTCCGCTAAATGCGCGACATTGCAATTCGTATTTAAATGCATAACATTTGCTCGATATGGTTGCATTTCAAAAATGGATACAGTACTAAGAATTTTAGTACGTTCCGTATAAATATTGCTCGTAATTTTAGCACTATCTATGATTGAAATGCTTTTTGCAAAATTACAAAAATTGTTATTTTCCTTAGTAATGATATTATTATAAGTTTTATTAGTCACTATTGCATTTGTTATTATTTGCGTTAAAGAATCAAATGCACATGTCTCGCGAACAACAATAAAATTACCACTACAACGCGATGCTTTAAGCAAGCTGCCGTTTTTTAATAAAGGTATGGTAATTTGTTTTAATGTTGGCATGTCGTTCCAATTTGGGCAATTATCAAGATAAGTATTTTTTCGTTTCTTATTTGATAATTGCGGCGTTTCATTTTGAATTGGATCTTCTAATTCAACATTTGATTTTTTATGGATGGTTAATCCACGCCAATTTTCTACGACATCCCACATATTTTCATTTGTGACTGTTGATTTTTCTATTATGTGTGCCGTATTAATATCCAGAAGCGATAACAAAACCTTACCTTGTAGCCAATCGATATGTCAAATGATAAATTTGTCGACTCGCATTGGCAATTCTCCTGCGAAAGTTCTGCATTTTAGGCTGGAGAACGCTGCTTCGACAGTTGAGGACGTGGCTACTTCTTTATCACAGGAGAAATGATAATTCATAATGGCTGTCCACAATGGTAAATAAGAAATTAATTTTTTTAAATTTTTTGCGATTTCCGGATTGTAATACGCATTAATTACAGAATCTGATGTAGCCTTCGCTGCTTCAGTTTCTGCCGCCTCGAAAATACATTTAGCCCATTCTGTCCATCCTGATTTTTCAGAAACCAAATCTTCATTGTAAATTGCTTCTTCGGTTTCTTCCGCTGCTTCATCGATAGGATCTTCGATTGACGTTCCTTTGATAATTTCATTAATAGTTCTCAAATGCAACTCCGAATTGAGAAGTTTAGAATTTTTATTGCAGCCTATGTCCTCGCTCAAAGCAATTATCATTATGGACGTTAATGCATCTTTTATGTTTTTTACATCTTTCATTTTATAAATATGGCCTATACTCCTTAAATAAAATTGGCGAACTTTTTTAACTTTACCGCGAAGGCAGTCCCAGCTAGCAATAATTTTGATAAAATGACTAACATCAAGTCTGATATAACACTTTGGTAATTTATTCTCTTCTCGTTCTAAAATTATAATATTATATAAAATTTGTAAATAATCACGTGTATCCGCGCAATTTGAAAATACTTTCGATACAGCCATTAAAAGAGCTTTACTGAAATCAATTACCACCATTCGTGGTGCAGGTGCTCCGTCCTTTAAAATAGATAAAAGAAATATGCAATCATTGCAGCATCTTGTTTCGTTGACACCATTTGAAACACCGGAGTGCTGTTTGTCTCCGTTACTAGCACACATTGATAAATAAACATGTGAGGGCTTTTCTCATTATTTAAGAGCTTTAATTTTTTTGCAAAACTACCCGTTGCATCGATAGTTAAAAAACTATTCAAGTTTTGACGCGTAGTGGTTTTATACAATAATTGTTGCTCCTCTGTCCAATACATGCAGAAGAAGGGATCAAGTCCTATGTTTCGAATGATACCTGCAAGAGATTCATATTTTGCCAAATTTAAGTTAAGAATTGGATCGCTGTGTTTCAATTCAAGACGACGATCCAATTCTTGTCGCTTGGCTTTCCGAAGCACTGTAGTAGTGTATAACGTTGGTGGAATGGGATCACCATTGTCCATTAAACTTTTTGCTTCGAATGTTCTCCACGTGCTGGCATCTTGCTTACTTTCCACTAAATGCGATGCAATTTTCTGACGTAGATTTCCTTTTAATTGACGCTTCTTTTTGTGTAAAAATTCATACTTAAAATTTTTTAAGCTGCACTGAAATATTAGGTTTTCATTTTTTTTTGGTTTTTTCAATAAATGACCAGAGAGTTTCGCCTTACATTCTACACATAAACCCACAAAACGCGCGTAATATTTAGCATCAATACTCTGGAAAACTTTTGCACTTTTGAAAGCAAAAGCGCATGGAAATTTTTTCTGTTCCCATATTTTAGATGCAAATATGTGAGTCCATTTTCCAGGTTGCAATAGTACATAGTTACGAGTACAATATGTCTTTTTTGTAGGTTTTAAGGTTTTCCAAACATCGTTAGAAAAGACAAGGGAAAATGTTATATTGTCAGTAATTTTTTCTGTTGTATCTGATATATTTGATATATTAAATGTACTATCATCTACTGTTTTCTTTATTTCTGCGCTTTTATTTACATTAAATGTACGCATAACATAATCTTTCATTCCACTTCTATTACTGTTTAATATTGTATAGATATTTAAAGCCACAATGTCCACTTGATTCCTCTCGAGCAATAGAGCCAAACGCGATGTTATTGCGACAATTATGAAGGAAAGAACATTTTGGAAAGGAATTTGAATCCTATGGTTGGGATCTCAAAAATTCCCCCTGTTCCTTCTCTTAACATCCCCTGTAAAGAAAATTTTTGAGATCCCAACCATAGGATTCAAATTCCTTTCCAAAATGTTCTTTCCTTCATAATTGTCGCAATAACATCGCGTTTGGCTCTATTGGTTGAGAGGAATCAAGTGGAGATTGTGGCTTTAAAAATTAAAAGAGCTGACTAAATAATTATTCGCATTATTGTATAGATATGTTTCGGGCTAATAACAGAACCTAAATTGTGCATGTGATCTGATATTCTTTTAAAAATATTATTGGATGGTGGCAATACCTTGCCATTTTCATCAATAGCCCTGTACTCCACTTGCCCTAAGGTTTCAATTAATTTCTCGCGATCGTACATGTTTTTTTTCTTTTTGGAAGAACGAAGATTTTTTTTCAGCTTTCGTCAATATATATATATATATATATATATATATATAATTTAATATACTATATTATATATATACAACATATATATATATATATATATATATATATATTTATATATAATATTAAAAAGAAGCGTTGTGTATTTAGTCTAGCAAATCGTAAAACGGCGATTTTTTTCTTTTACAGTTGCAGAGGAGTCAGCTCAGCGCAATGGTAAAGGCAATAATCAGTGAGAAACGATACAGCGCTTTTTATTTATAACATTCGTCTGTCTCGGCTCATTCGGCGTGCGTATCGCAGGGATAGCGCGATATATTGTATATATATAATATAATATATTAAATTATATATATATATATATATATTGTATATATATATATATATATATATATACTGGGTGTAACTAAATAAACATATATGACATATAATACCGAATTCTCTGGCCAATTTGGAAATCATTTTTCCTCAGCGAAAATGTTGAGAAGTCGATAATTTTCGAGTTAAAGCGATTGAAAAAAACGAGTTTCTCGCAAACTAAACTTTGTAGAGTTAAATGGTTAACATAATTATATTCTTCAGTTAATTTCAAGTGGAGTTTACTTTAATAAAATTTTAATTTAAAGCTTAGTTACAAAGATATATACCCATATAGCAAAAAATGTCACAGTGATGTCACAAAGACATTGCTCTGTGACGATAAAATATGTCAAAATAAAATCACAGTGATGTCATAGTGACGTGCGAATGTCCGCTTCGTAACAGATGTGATGTCATCATGACATCATTGTGATAAGAAATGGAATGTTATAGCGATGTAATTTATACAGATGTGATATCACTATGACATCATTGTGATAGGAATGGTATGTTACAGTGATGTAATTTATACAGATGTGATGTCATTATGACATCATTGTAATAGGAAATGGAATGTTATAGTGATATAATTTATACGTCATAAAAGAGTTTTATATAAGAGAGACAAAGATTGGTTTTAATACGAGTAAAAGTACCAATATTTAAAATTAAATTCATAGCAGTGCTATAGCAGTGCTAAAAGGAGAGATAAACGTTCAATACAAGTTTACCGAGCATTTATCTCTTTTTAGTGCTGCTATAAAATATGTTTTTCATTAATTTTAAAGATTATTACTTTTTACTCGTGTTACAATCAACCCTTGTCTCCTCTACGTTTTTCTTTCAAATAAATGTAATTTATTTAATTACATTTTTATTTTTTAAATAATACATATATACGTTCCAAAAAATATAAGCCATATTTTATCATCCGTATCGATACCGTGTGAAATTCGAGATTTGTTGCGGTTAGGAGAGAACTTCTGTCTGCCAGTATTTGACAAAGATAAAACCACCATAGAGTTGTTGAAAAATATAGAACAAAATATTTTTAAACTCCCTGTGGAAAAACGATCTGCAGTCAGAAATAGAGCCTTTCCCATAATAAATAAATTCCATATTTCCATGTCTGGAAAAGCTCACACAAAAAATAGTTTTTGTAAGGCTTACAAATTGACGGGTAAATTCATCCAAGATAATCCCGATATTTTATTTATGAAGGCGGATAAGGGTAATATCACGGTTGCGATGAACAGAGATATGTACATGGACAAAATGTGTGATTTGCTGGCTGACCGGGATACTTTTACTGTTGTTAAAAAAGATCCGACTAGGAACCTAATTAATCAATTACACGGGATTTTAAATAGATGGAAAATGAAGAATTACATTTCTTCAACAACATATAAATCCCTGAACTGCACGGACGGGGTTTTACCGAGAGCGTATGGTCTGCCGAAGGTGCATAAACCGAATTGCCCTTTACGTGTCATCGTGTCATCTAGGAATACACCTCTTTATTACTTGGCAAAATTTTTACATAAGATAATACATAAGGCAATTCCGAAACCTGATTCGGCTATTTCTGATAGTTTCCAATTAGTGAACAAATTAAATGGTTTATGTGTGGATAGTGATGTGAAGCTAGTTTCACTAGATGTTGCATCATTGTTCACCAACGTACCATTGGATATGGCTATCGATAGTTTAATTAACAGATGGGGGTATATTGAAAAAGAGTGTATTATTCCACGAGATGAATTTTTATTGGCAATTCGTTTTATTATGAATTCGACTTATTTTATGTTTAATAATGTATGTTATCAACAGACTTTTGGCACGCCTATGGGTTCCCCTCTCTCACCGATCATTGCGGATATCACGTTGCAAGATTTGGAGAATAGAGCGATTGCTGCGATTCCAATGTCATTTCCATTTTATTTTAGATATGTTGACGATATCGCGTTGGCGGCCCCCTCCCTCCATGCTTAAAATTGTTTTAAACACTTTCAATTCTTTCCATCCTAGATTGCAGTTCACCATGGAGGAGGGGGTTGACAACCGATTGAATTTTTTAGACGTCACTATTATTATAAATAATGGGAGCATTGAGTTTGATTTGTTTCATAAGCCGACGTATTCAGGCAGATATTTAAATTTTGAGTCGCAGCATCCTCTCTGCCATAAAAAAGGCACCATTATCAGCCTCATAGATAGAGTTTTTTGGCTATCTCATCCGAAATTCCATAAAGATAATTTTGAGTCTATGATTGGAGTTCTTTTGTCTAATAATTATCCTCTCAAATTGATATTTCAAACATTACAAGCGCGGTTAAAAAAGTTGTTCTTCCGGTACAATAATAAGTTGCATAACAATAGAGCAAATATATGCAATGACAAGATTCCAACGCAGAAAAAAGTTTCGTACTTTAATATTCCGTATATCAATAATGTATCGAAGAGAATCGAGGACATTACACGTGATTTGGATGTCATTCCATCCTATACAGCAATTAACAGTCTCCGTAAATTCATCAAAGTACACAAGGATAAGTTACCAAGGGAACTCCATAATAATGTAGTTTATAAAATTGATTGTATGGATTGTGATGCGTCGTATGTAGGGCAGACGGGTAGATTGTTGAAAACTAGGATGAAAGAACATCGCAGCAACATAAAAAGAAACGCGTCACAATTATCAGTCATATCGGAATAATCTTACTTATTCCGATAACACTAGTATTCCTAATACTTAGAAATACTAAGGTAAACTGTATCGTATATGATAAGCCGAGGATAACAGATCATTTATGGATAAGCGTTGAACTTAATAGAAGTAATATTGAAGAAAAATATAGAGAATTCATTAGTAGAGATTACAGCAAATTTCAAATAGATGATTTTTTATATGCAATAGAGGAAGGATTAGAAAGTAGAATTAATTTAGGGGTAAATGAAAGAGCAGAGAAATTGTGCAGAATATGGTAGTGGCGTTAGATAGGGTAGCACCAAAGAAAAAAATTTAAAATTCCAAAGATATGGGAAGGAAAAAAATGGTATACGGATGATATAAGATTAGCTACAAATGCAAGGGATGAGGCGTATGCAAGAGCGGTATATGCGGGTGAAGAACAAGATTGGTTACAGTTTAAAACTGAGAGAAATACGGCAGTCAAAATAATTAGAAAAAAAAGAAAGAATATTATGAGAACATGATAGATGATAATAAAAATGATCCTGTATTAATGTGGAAAACTCTAAAGAAAGTCATAAGAGGAGAGACTAGGGGTTCGAAAGAAATTAATAACATAGACTTTGAAATATTAAAGAATGTAGAAGAATGTACGTTAGTGAATAATTTTAATATATTTTATATACAGAGCATTAACGATATAATAGAATCTATAGAAAAAAGAGAAAGTAAAAATACAAAAACCATTTATGTTATAAATAGTAGAGATAAAATGGAATATTTTAAGTTGATAAATTTAAAGAAACTTGAACAAATTATTATAGCTTTGCCAAAGAAAAAAGGAACAGATGAGGGAATATCTAGTGATATATTAAAAATGAGCTTTCACGTAATAAAAAATGAAACTATTGAAGATAATAAATGATTCATTATTAAAAGGAGTGTGTCCGGAGGGATGGAAAACATCTACTATTGTACCCAATTCCTAAGGTAGAGAAACTATAGAAAAAGAGACAGTAAAATACAAAAAACCATTTATGTTATAAATAGTAGAGATAAAATGGAATATTTTAAGTTGATAAATTTAAAGAAACTTGAACAAATTATTATGGCTTTGCCAAAGAAAAAAGGAACAGATGAGGGAATATCTAGTGATATATTAAAAATGAGCTTTCACGTAATAAAAAATGAACTATTGAAGATAATAAATGATTCATTATTAAAAGGAGTGTGTCCGGAGGGATGGAAAACATCTACTATTGTACCAATTCCTAAGGTAGAGAAACCAAAGAAAGCAGTGAATTTAGACCAATTAATATATTACCAATTTATGAGAAAGTCTTAGAATTAGTCGTAAAGGAACAAATAGATGAATACTTACATAATAATGATATTATATCAGAGCATCAATCAGGATTTAGAAAATACCATTCGTGCGAAACAGCGATACAAAGCGTCATTGATGATTGGAAGTTAACAATTAGTGAAGGAGAAATAGTAAGAGTAATATTCATAGACTTAAAACGGGCATTTGAAACGGTGGATAGGACAAGATTGTTAGAAAATTAGAGCAATATGGAATAAAAGGAATAGTGCTAGAATGGTTTAGAACATATCTAAACAACAGAACGCAACAAGTCAAATTTAACAATCAGTGGTCAGAACGTCTTAGAACGGAATACGGAGTGCCACAAGGTTCGGTACTAGGATCTCTACTATTTATAATATATATAAATGATATAATCGAAGTATGTCCGGAGGGATGCAATATAAAAATGTTTGCAGACGATACGCTTATATATGTAAGTGGAGAAAGTAGCACAGATATAGAGATAAAAATGAATATGGTTTTTAATATAATTGAATGCTGGATGAATATAAATTAAAAATGAATGCGGATAAAACGAAATATATGGTAGTTAGAAGTATTCGAAAAGAATTGAGAGGCAATACTATTTTGAAATGTTTGGATGGAACTAAAATAGAACGTGTTGAAACTATAAATATTTAGGTATAATTATGATGACAGACTACGATTTCAAGATCATTGCGATTATATGCTTAAGAAAATAGGGAAAAAGACTAGTTTTTTAAACAGAATAGGTAACTTCGTGTCAGCCTACACTAGATGTATTGTATATAAGTCCATAATAGCACCTCATTTCGAGTATTGTGCCACTCTATTAGTCGGGATGGGAGAAACGCAGTTGAAATAAACTGCAGGTAGCTCAAAACCGTGCCATGAGAGTCATATTGCAATGTAATAGATATACCAAAGTTGAGGACATGCTGCAGGCGCTGCAGTTTATGTCCGTAAGGCAACGATTATATTATAATGTAGGTGTATTTATTTTTAAAATACTAAATAACATGGCATCGGTGGCGTTAAGTAATAAAATAGAAATAGTGGGAAAAAGAATGTGATAGACAAACGAGGCAGACCGGAAACATAGTACTAACATTGCGTAAAACGAGAAGTGCGCAAAAAAGCCTGTTTTACGAAGGAATAAAAATGTATAATGCGTTACCCACCGAGATAAAACAATGTGAAAAATTAATATTATATAAGAAACTGTTAAAAGAATATGTGTAAAATAATGTATAGTAATTATGTATATGTAATAGCTGTGAAAGCTAATAAAGATCAATCAATCAATCAATCAATCTTTCTTTAAGACACACGCTCTATCTCTATCTCTCTCCTTCCCCTCTTTCTTTAAGACACGCATTCTCTCTCTCTCTCTCTCTCTATCTCTTCTCTTTCTCTCTCACTCTCTCTTTCTCTCTCTCTCTATCTCTCTGTCTAAAATTTAAAATCTACTTACATTATGCTGATTTGAACTGCATGCATTTCCCTTGCTCTCTCTTAGACATCTTGGTTTAAACCGTATTATGTGTCACATTGATTTAAAAAAGTTGAAGGAAATGTATGTATAAAATAAGAATATTGAATTTAAATGTTACTATGGTCAAGGCATACAAATTAAAGGTTTATTTACACGAATTGCACACATAATCACAAATACGTACACAATTTTTTTCAAAATTACTTATTGGTGTGATTTTGTAAAAATCACTCTTTAGGAGTAGTAGTTTCGATTTTTTTAACGTGAGTCATTTAATAAATGATTATATAAGTTGCTGGTTTCATATTCAATTACGTTAAATGTCATAATGGATAGCTCACATCAAATAGAAAAATATTATAATAAATGAAATTAGTACAACACAAAAAAGAGTCGAAGGCGTAAAACTTTACGAGAAAGGAGTGATAAACGAAGGTAAAACGTTGAAGAGGAAGAGTGAAGGACGAGAGAGAGAGAGAAAGAGAGAGAGAGGGAAAGGAAGAGAGAGAGACGGTAGATATTTTACATTTTTTATAAATATAGGTATTTGTAATAAATAGGTATTTGTAATAAATAGGGTATTTGTAATAAATAGGTATTTGTAATAATAGGTATTGTAATAAATTTAAATATTTGTAAATATTTTATACTTAATAATTACACTTTTATTACATTTTTCTTATGATATAGTATAATATTATTTCGTAGATATTCTAAATTCAATTATATAAAAATATATAAAATTATATAAAATTATATAAAAAATATATATATAAATAGAAAAATATATAAAATTATATAAAAAGGCTGCTGTGTGCCTGTACAAAAGGCTGCTGCGGCGCCTGTAAAAAAAGGCTGCTGTGCGCCTGTAAAAAAAAGGCTGCTGTGCGCCTGTAAAGAAAAGGCTGCTGTGCGCCTGTAAAAAAGGCTGCTGTGCGCCTGTAAAAAAAGGCTGCTGTGCGCCTGTAAAAAAAGGCTGCGGTGCGCCTGTAAAAAAGGCTGCTGTGCGGCCTATAAAAAAGGCTGCTGTGCGCCTGTAAAAAAAGGCTGCGGTGTGCTTGTAAAATAAGATTGCTGTACGCCTATAAAGAAGGTTGCTGTGCGCCTATATAAAAGACTGCTGTGTGCTTATACAAAGAATTAATATAAAACAGAATAAGCACGAAAAAGAAAAATTTCATCAAGAAAATCGATGAATTAATGAATAAATAATTCTTGGTCATACAGACAGATATAGATAGATAATATAAATATAATTATTACGGCAATATATTTATAATATACCTACGTATACGCCGTATACGGTACGACGCAGATAAGTATGCCTTAAAAGAGAAAAGGCGGAATTTATATAAAATCAGTCGCAAAAGCAAGCGCTTACGACAATTACGAAAAATTGAGAGTTCGGAGGAAAGATCTCAACGACTTGAAGCTGATGCCCAAAGACATGCTCAGCAGAGGGCTCATTGAAAATAATGACGCAAGGTCTCAACGACTCGAAGCTGATGCCCAAGACATGCTCAGCAGAGGGTTCATGAAAATAATGACACAAGGTCTCAACGACTTGAAGCTGATGCGCAGAGACATGCTCAGGGAAGGCAACAAGCTAGACAATTAAATCATCATATTCCGCTAATTGCCAAGGACAATGAAATAAATGTGTCAGTTCATACACTTGGCCAAATGAATATAGAATGCCAATTTTGCAAATCGTTAAATTTTGAATGTGAAAAACCTGAAAATGGGAAATTTACATATTGTTGTCAAAGAGTAAGCTTACATTAAAGTCAATAAATTGTCCTGATTTTATTAAAAAATTATACATGGGAAATGATTATGCATCGAAAAATTTCCTAAATAATATTCGTTCATATAATAGCGCTTTAGCTATGGCTTCTATGGGTGCCCCGGGCAATAGAAATCCATTGGATGTTGTGAACAATGCTCTTTATTGCTTGAAGATTCATGGGCAATATCATCATTTGACTTCGACAGCAATGCGCCCGGGGATGGGCAATTTTTAATTTAACGAATAATTTTACGAATGGTGGTAATTGATTTCAGTAAAGCTCTTTTAATGGCTGTATCGAAAGTATTTTCAAATTGCGCGGATACACGTGATTATTTACAATATTTTATCTAATATTATAATTTTTAGAACGAGAAGAGAATTAAATTACCAAAGTGTTCTATCAGACTTGATGTTAGTCATTTTATCAAAATTATTGCTAGCTGGACTGCCTTCGCCGGGTAAAGTTAAAAAAGTTCGCCAATTTTATTTAAGGAGTATAGGCCATATTATAAAATGAAAGATGTAAAAAAACATAAAAGATGCATTAACGTCCATAATGATAATGCTTTGAGCTGAGGACATAGGCTGCAATAAAAATTCTAAACTTTTTCAATTTTGGAGTTGCATTTGAGAACTATTATGAAATTATCAAAGGAACGTCACTCGAATATCCTTTCGATGAAGCAGCGGAAGGAAAGAAGAAGCAATTTACAATGAATTTGGTTCAGTGAAAAAAGATTGGAAGAAAGGGCTAAAGTATTTCGAGGCGGGGCAGAAATGAAGGCCAGCGAGGTACCTCAGATTCGTATAAAGAGTTATTTTCAATCCGGAAATCGCAAAAAATTAAAAAAAATTAATTTTATTTACCCAATGGGACAGCCATAGAATTATTTTTTGGAAAAGAAGGTAGCCCCCGTCCTAACTGGTTGAAGCAAGCGCTCCAGCCTAAATGCAGAACTTTCGCAGGAGAATTTCCAAAGCGAGTCGCCCAATTACATTTGACATATCGATTGGCTACAAGGTAAGGTTTTGTTTCGCTTGGATATAATACGGCACATAATAGAAAAATAACAGCCCAACAAATGAAAATAGTGGGATGTCGTAGAAAATGGCGTGGTTTAAACCCAAACCATAAAAAATTAAAAATGTGAATTTTTAGAAGACCAATCAAAATAAAACGGCGCAAATTATAAAAATAAGAAAGGGAAAAATACATCTGATAATTGCCCAATTGGAACGACATGCCAACATTAAAAAATTCCCCATACTTTATAAAAAACCCGGCCCAGTTTGCTTTAAAGCATGCGTTTGTGTGGTAATTTATGTTGTTCGCGAGACAGTGAAATTTGTTTTTTTTAAAACGCAAATAATAATAAAATGAATATGACAATAAAATAATAATATCATTACTAAGGAAAATAACAATTTTTGTATTTGCAAGCATTTCACTTTAGATATTTTTTTTTAAAATTCCCGAGCAATATTTATACGGAACGTAAAAAAATTCTTAGATTGATCCTTTTTTAAAAGGGAAAACCAACGAGCAAATGTTATGCTTTTAAATTTACGAATTGCAAGCGGGGTTTAGCGGAACACTATGCAAATTTCCCGTTAAGGATAAGAAAAAAAAAAAATCCCCATTGCAATCTTTTAAAATTTCCCGGGAAAATTTCCCATAGTCATATTAAGTTGATATTAATTTACAAAAGGGTTTCTTTATTTCCCAAAAACGCTATAATCGCACAATACGACAAAAATTCTATTAGGCAGAAATGTCATTAAGGGGGCCCGGAAAAAAAATAAAATTTTCAACACACTTGCTCTTTGCTGGCAGGGGGTAAAGAAAAGCGGGGGGGGGCGTTAATAGGAATAGAAAAAAAAAAAATACACTCGACCGGGACCGAAAAAATAAAGATAAAGAAAAAGTTTTTCCCAATTTTTAAAGCTGGTGCAGTATCTACCCACCCATTATGCTAGTAAAAAAAAATAACGGACATTACACGAAAACATATGTGATACGAATCCGGGTTTGGGTTTTTACTTTTGTATGAGTTTATGATGTCTAACCAAAAATAGCATCAATGGTTTTGGAAGATTTAGTGGATTTTCAGTTAAAAGAATGGATTTTAATACTTTATAAATAAAAATTTTAAGCATAAATAGTTAAAATTTATAACAATATAACTTATAAAAATAAAAAAAAAAATTTTTTAGTAATTGAAAATGCCCATCGCACGCACAAACACACACAAACCCCACCCAAAACCAAAACCCCCACATGACCAAGCAAAGTTACCGACAACCGTAAATCAACCGCCTTACAGTGTAAAGACCAACTCATCAACACTTAAGCACCAAACACTTACTACGCGACAAATAATTGATTAAAGAAGACTCGACTTCAAGCTGTACTAGTCAAATTGCGGTCTGAGACCGCATAAAGACAGAAAAATTAAAGGCTACAAAACCAATATTGAAAGCCAAGAACCCCACATCTCGTTCGCTCGTTTCTATGCATTCAAGCGCTCTTACCCCTGATTCACCAAAGCACAAAATTTATTGCCCTCCCACCCAGTGCGGGGATACTATCTCCATCCCCACCCACCTCTCATATACCTACAGCATGATCTAAGGTGCTTGGGAGTAGGAAAAAAATGCTCCAACGCGAACGATCCAAGAATGTAGACGCCATTATGGGCAGGACCACGGGAATACTTGAGACAATAAACAAAAAATTCAATATCACATGCGTTCCGTTGGATTAGACAGTGAAAGAACAGGTTTTAAAAATCGAGCAATACGCATTTTTTCTTCTGTTTGCAACAAATAGATTACAAATTATTTATTGAAAACGAGCGCGAACACGTACCGATTATCGTCTAAGTAATGACGAGACGAGTCCAAAGTGAACCCGTTATTCAGAACAAAGACAAATAAAAAAAAATAGATGGAACGGCAACTACCACACGTACACGAATGGACCGCTAACTATTAGCACGACAACCAAGCGATTTCAATCTCCGGCGCCCGCTCTATAGGCATCACACGCATCTTCCTGCACAAACTCGCACACCGCTTCCTCACCCAAGGATAAAAAAATTGGTATACAATGTGGCCTCAGAAACATATCCTAGAAGGTGAAATGGATACTACAAATGAAATGAAAAAATGGCACCCCTACTGAAGGTGGATCCCAGAAGAGCAAATACTAGACATAAGAATGTCGAAAATAAACACCAACCAGATATAAGCGTCTCTTCCCCGGAACAAATAACACCCTTCCTCCCGATCAATCTACTGGCGTTAAAAAAGATAGAATGAGAACGATAGGGATCTTAAACAAGGTGAAAGAAGGCTTTCATAGATTGTGAGCAACCAAATGAGCAACGCTGAATTTAAACCAGGGACAAAGCGACTGTCCGCAATAGGAACCAAGAATGTAACGGGACATAACCGCCGCAACCCCCGTTAACCCACCCTTGAGAAGAGATTTCGGCCCTTCCTTTTGAGAAAAATAGTTGCTACTATAAGACTATAAAAGGTGACGACAGATTCGACAATTATAGAAACAAACGCTCCGCTCTCTTGATAAAAAATTGCACACAAAGTATCATACGCTTATGAGTACAAATAAAGTAGTTAAGAGGACATATATATTAGATATATGAAAGGATGCTCGTAATTCAATGCCAAAGACTAGACTACCGGCGTAGGGCAATCCGAATTCCCATGTAAAAGCCAAAAAATAACGCATGGCCTCCCATCGCTCTCCCACTCTCTCTCAGGGTGTGAATTGAATACGGAGAACATGTAAGCGATAGATATATGATTTCCCTCTTATATACACTTGATTGTTAACATGCGTAATATAAAGTTGTGTGCCATTTTTTATCAAAGAAGGAACCTCGTACGCACTTGAAGAATTCCCAACGAACCAGGTATACACTTCAAATAAGCTAGGTCATTACACTACTCTAAAAGCACATGGAAAGTTAGTGATAAAATTTAGCATTTAGCAACACCTATAGTACGAGCGCAGGAAACATCTACGAAGTTAAACATGAACAAACAGAAAAAAATGTTTGCAAATGGGCGACATTGGGCAAGCGGAAAACAGTAGGGCCGTACTGAGGGAAAGGACAAAACATAAAAGGAGACGTAGTTGTAGAAAAGCAAGAAACAGGTTTTGTGCAATATACGACAAACTACGACCCAGACCCACCTCCAGCCTAGCTACCCAGATTAATACTAATGATTAGCTGTCATGGGCCAAGTGCGATAAGTTAAACACAGATAGTACAATACGAATAAAAACAATTTGTTGTAGTACAATGGACGAGGCCACCAGACCCGAATAAAAATATTAAAAAAAAATTAGCACGTTAATGAAAATAACCGACAAAGCACCAATACAACACACAGCTCGACCTTGTAACCAATCGGACAGGAAGCAAAGGGGATATTCACACGGAAACAAAGAGGAGCAAAAAGTTAAACCAAGACGAGAATTTCTTACGCACACATTTGTGCTCGGGAGAAAATTCTTTCGGACAATCAAGCTAAAACATAGTTGTAGACAGAAGAGAGGTTACACACTTAGAAAAAAATACGGCAGGAACAATACAAGTAATTGATGGCGCTTTAACGACTCCATAGGGACGCGTTAGAAAATATCTTAATAGAAGCAATTGGGAGCCAAACGTTTGTCGAGGGCGACCTTAGTGATTAACTAAGTGCTACGTAAACAATTTAGGTGGCATAGCTAGACACCTACATTGGATACGCGCCATTTTAACGGGATTCCTAGCCGCTTCCAGCGCACGTTAGAACAGGGGAATATTACTTCCCGGTTAGGACAACATAACAGATATTCCTCTCCGCTGGGCACCGAAATAAAGAAAACACCCGCAAGAGTAAGCGCATTACGTAAGTAAGGACTAAATGACCCTATATACGGAGACTGAGTTTGCCCAATAAGTTCCACAACCTGAAATAGAACATTCTAAATGGCCACTCGAATTTCCTCCGCGCCCTAGGCATATAAAAAAACGTTGAAAAGTGATACAAATAGAGAAAACAATATGTGTGCCATAGATAACTTCTAAACTAACCATATTTAAATTTATTAACACTACAACAGAGATTTGCAAAAAGGTAGCAAAATAGGACTCCATTATATATGCGAGACACCAGCATGACGATGATTTGCATTAATGAAATACTAATATACCGGCGAATTTGCAACTGTGATACGCCACAAGTGACAAAACATATAGAGAAAGAGACTTTGTATGGGACACTAGAGGTTGATATACGACGGAACGACGTTTATGAAGTACCGGGTACATCAACCACATACTATGGCTTGTACTCAACAGCCAAAAAAAGAAAAAGAAAGCAGAAAATGCGAGTGAGGGAAAAGACAGATAAGAGAGGCAAGGGGGGGAATGGAAAAGAAGGACAGGCAGAGGATCCGACGATGTGGAAACGGCCCAAAGGAAAACATTTTATGAAGGACATGACATTAGAAACAACAAAGACAATCTACGTAGCAAGCATAGACCATATTTACCAATATTTCAACATTGCACCATCACAAGACAAAGACATTAAGAATACTCGACCCCATTAGGCTAACCTGATACAACACAACATAGAACGCATAGAGGTGATAAGAGCAAAGATAACAACGAAAAGCAGGACAACGTTTACGAAAACAATGAATAGAAGTTTTCACAAAAAACGACAGTTTATTTACCCCCGACATCGAGCGGATTGAATCTAATAACTCAAATACATAAATCTATTAGCCATGGTAGGTTTGGAAAATAAAAAAACAAAAGACAAAAAAGAACGAGCCAAAAGAGTAACAATACTTGACCGAGATAGAGTTTAACCTAGAAGCCCAGACAAAAAAAAGCACTAGACACATTTTTATAAAATAAAGAAACCAATTACCTAACAAATTTAGATGCGGTAGTAACAGCCGAGCCCCCTGAGTGATGTAAAAAAAAACTACATATAAACTGTAGGTAATACCATTTACTCCGCACGAAAAAATACTCCCACTAGGATATATTAGATAATTTTGCTTTGATTATTGGACACAGGGGGGGCCTCATCTGCAATCGGGGATCGGTCATCACGGCGATGGTGATCATACAGAAAAGATCCTACTAATAACTATTAAAGGTTATAACTACTCATGATTTACAAGATCGACGAAGGGGCAAAGGACCGCGTAAAAAAAGCAGACAGATGATTGATTGACTACGCAAGCCGAAACCGAAATTGGCACAACGTGCAAAGCAAGAGCGGGACTTGATATTTACTATCGCTTGATCAAATAGGTCATTGACCGAGGGGGCCCGTTGCCAGGCCACCCCTTTCGATCATAGGAATTTTACAATATATCGATTTTCTCACTCCCTCTCCTCACCCCGTCCCGATTGTGTACTATAAAAACGGATCGAGCATGCGACCGCGACGCGAACAGAAATAGTATAGTCGACGAGTAGAGGTTCGGGTAATTATAGTAATTCCTGTCGCACAAACAGCCCTGTTCGCAGTCGGTATTTTTACCATACAAACCCACGCATCGCGATCCCCTCTTTAACTCCCCCCCGACAACCTCCTCCCCACCCTTCCCTTTCCCCCCCCATCGCCGTTTCTTCGGCCATCCGGCCCCTTATCACTCCTCTCCCTTAACTTCCTCATCTTTACCCCAGACCCACACCCTTCCACCCACCGCTCCCCCATTCCCCACTCCCTCACGCACGTTTGCCCCCCCTCCCCGCCACGCCACGCCCTAGTTCCCCCTCCCCCCCCTCCCCCCACTAACCCGCGCTTCCCTCCCATTACCTCCCCTCACTCCGTCCCCTTCCCTCCTTCCCATTTACCCCTCTTCCTCCCCCCTTCCCCCTTTAACTCCCCTACCCTCCCCACCCCCCAATTACTCCCCTGTGTTCCCTGTTCTTTCCCTTTCTCCATCTCTGCGCCCCCCCCCTTCCCCCAGTCGAGTTCACGAAATCATACGGCAGCGATTAGCTCGATTAGTTAAGTAACTACAAAGTGTAAACATTGTGGAACATAAAAATTACACCAGTGTTAATGCAAATATAAAGGATTTTTTAACCTTTGATAGTGAGAAACGTGAATCTCCCTTGGAATTGGTCAATACATCCTCTATGCGGATACCAAGCCCACACCACAACTCTGAAGCACGGTCCTCATCATAAATGTGGCTCTCTCCCCCCGGGAGCCTCTTGTTTTTTTCCCCTGTGCCTTACCCGAGGCACACAACCAAAAACACATAGCAATTATTTTAACAACTTCGACTTAAGGGAATCACTTCTGTCAATTTCAAATTCAACAGTACCTCACCCTTTATTTTCATCTATGCGCGTTTTGGGCGTGGAAGCGCGATGTTGAATCCGCCTGTGAGAGCAAAAAACCATAAGAAAGAGGTGGCGGGAACAGGCCTAACAAGGGTCACCGTGTCATTGATGCCGTTTGTCGGCCCGGTTCGTACGCCTTGCCCATATCCCCACGCCGACCAAATGATGTAAAATCTAGTCACACGCGAAGATTCTAAAAATAATGTAAAAAAACCACCCACCAACCATACACCAACCAAGGAACAGGGGGATTTATTAAGTAATAAACACTTTGTAGCTAGAGTAGTATATGTAAAAAATAACGATGTCGGTTGATAGAACTCACAGAAAGTCAAGACTACGCTCACAGCATTAAAGTACGATCGGGCAATAAGATGGTTTGGCTACAAGACCAATCCCACCATATCATGAGTGACGGAACGAAATAATCTCCTAAAATTGAAAAATTCAACTACGAAAATAAGCACATATAAACCCCCACCTCGTTCATATCGTTTTCAACTGATTGTCATTTCCTCAAGGGAGGCAAGGAAGTCACACAGTAACCACCCGTCTCTACCCGGAGGCGGGGGATCCATGAGGATTTCCACTAAGTAAAAAAAAAAAAAAAAGACAAAAAAAAGGGTATCGATTCTGTAACTTTTTTTAAAGTAAAAAGTAAAAAACTAAAAAATGTCTCGCCCAATCAGCAATTGATTTTGAAATGAAATTGATGGCTGCAATTGGACGAAAATTTTCATTTTTTCACGGTTTGACTTTAGAAAAGTTACAGGATCGAGACCCAGCTGATTGCGTATCCACAAGTAAAACACAAAGCTTAAATTTACTTAAAAAACAAATATAAAATAGAATAAATCAATAAGAAAATAATACTCGAATAAATATAACCCACTACATAATGTCAATCAATAATTATACTTTTGTACCCAATTTGTTCTCCACCCACTCAGGGTTTCACTCTTTGTAAAATCCTATAACTTTCTTTACCCGACCACGTCCGTATCCATTAGACGGTTGAATTTTGAGCCCCTATTACGTTCCTCACATCTATTAACTGCCAACTATCACACATTCGCGCGTCTCGGCTTCATGTCTACAACTTCTCACTTCTTGACTCTTCACATTCCATGGGCTCTCGTTCCATCGAGCACTTCATCCGCGATTACCTGCCAAATATTCGTCCAGGACTCAGGTTATTAGTGATCAGCTCAAAAATACTCATCTCTAAGAATAGAAGTAGTACAGCGTATTTACGTATGTACTCCTCTAAGAGAGTACTAGGGTCCACTACTGTTTTAAAGAAAGTTATCTTGGAAATTACGTATGATATAGAGATATATTTTATTAAATAGATATATAGTAAATAAGATTACGGTATAATCTCTCTCTCTCTCTCTCCTTCTTTGGGAGGGAGAATGTTGGAGAAGAAGAAATGCAACTGGATGATGAAGTCTTAATTGACTCAATCAAAAAACAAAATAAAATTGACGAAGAACTCCACATAAAAATAGTAAAGAGAATGGCCAAAGGTAACGAAAATTCTCGTGCTGGAAGTGGAAAAAAAGAAGACGGTTCCTTAATAATGGAGGTAGATGAAATTGCCCATGAGCTGATGCTGAAAAAAGAAAAAATAAATATCGGATGGAGGAAATGTCCTGTGTTTGAACATTACAGTGTTAAAAGATGCTTTAAATGTTGGGGTTACTATCATATTGCTAAAAATTGTAAGCGAGAAGAAACATGTCATAAATGTGCTGGAAATCATAAAGCAAGTGACTGTAAGGTAACGAAGATGAGGTGTGTAAATTGTATGTACAAAATTAAAACGTACAACTTAAAGATAAATGACGAACATGATGCGTTAAGCAGAAAATGTCCGACTTTCACCAGAGCACTGGAGGAGGAGAAAAAAAGAGCGGGCTGGGAGTCCACTAAGTAGCAATCATGGATGGAATCAATTGTATACACGAACTCGCAGAGTGTGATGGCGCACAAAGATGAAATTCAAGACTATATGAAGAGGATGAATCTTGCAGTCGTGGCGTTGTCGGAGACTAGGCTCATTGCGGAAATAGAAGACAGTGAAGTGAATGCGCCGGGATATAATTTAGTTAGATGCGATGGGGAAAATAGAAACACAGGAGGCGTAATGATTTACATAAGAAATGATATCAAATATGAGGTAATAGTTAAAGAAAAAATAGTATCTAACTGTTGGTGTGTAGCGATAGAAATGCGAGATAAAATATATAAAGGAGTAATTACAGTAGTGTACCATTCACCGAGCGCGTCGGATGGTGATTTCTTAAGATTTATAGAGGATGTAGTGGACCGTTTAGTAGCGAAAGGGCAATGCGTCATGTTGGGTGATTTTAATATAAACTTAATGACGGAAGTGTTTTATGCTAAAAAGCTAGTAAATGAGATGTTGTGTTTGGGCATGAAACAATACGTAGACAAACCAACTAGGATTACAGAAAATAGTCAATCTTTGATAGATTTAGTTTTTGCAAATACTAAGGTAAACTGTATCGTATATGATAAGCCGAGGATAACAGATCATTTATGGATAAGCGTTGAACTTAATAGAAGTAACTATTGAAGAAAAATATAGAGAATTCATTAGTAGAGATTACAGCAAATTTCAAATAGATGATTTTTTATATGCAATAGAGGAAGGATTAGAAAGTAGAATTAATTTAGGGGTAAATGAAAGAGCAGAGAAATTTGTGCAGAATATGGTAGTGGCGTTAGATAGGGTAGCACCAAAGAAAAAATTTAAAATTCCAAAGATATGGGAAGGAAAAAAATGGTATACGGATGATATAAGATTAGCTACAAATGCAAGGGATGAGGCGTATGCAAGAGCGGTATATGCGGGTGAAGAACAAGATTGGTTACAGTTTAAAACTGAGAGAAATACGGCAGTCAAAATAATTAGAAAAAAAAAGAAAGAATATTATGAGAACATGATAGATGATAATAAAAATGATCCTGTATTAATGTGGAAAACTCTAAAGAAAGTCATAAGAGGAGAGACTAGGGGTTCGAAAGAAATTAATAACATAGACTTTGAAATATTAAAGAATGTAGAAGAATGTACGTTAGTGAATAATTTTAATATATTTTATATACAGAGCATTAACGATATAATAGAATCTATAGAAAAAAGAGACAGTAAAAATACAAAAACCATTTATGTTATAAATAGTAGAGATAAAATGGAATATTTTAAGTTGATAAATTTAAAGAAACTTGAACAAATTATTATGGCTTTGCCAAAGAAAAAAGGAACAGATGAGGGAATATCTAGTGATATATTAAAAATGAGCTTTCACGTAATAAAAAATGAACTATTGAAGATAATAAATGATTCATTATTAAAAGGAGTGTGTCCGGAGGGATGGAAAACATCTACTATTGTACCAATTCCTAAGGTAGAGAAACCAAAGAAAGCAAGTGAATTTAGACCAATTAATATATTACCAATTTATGAGAAAGTCTTAGAATTAGTCGTAAAGGAACAAATAGATGAATACTTACATAATAATGATATTATATCAGAGCATCAATCAGGATTTAGAAAATACCATTCGTGCGAAACAGCGATACAAAGCGTCATTGATGATTGGAAGTTAACAATTAGTGAAGGAGAAATAGTAAGAGTAATATTCATAGACTTAAAACGGGCATTTGAAACGGTGGATAGGACAAGATTGTTAGAAAAATTAGAGCAATATGGAATGAAAGGAATAGTGCTAGAATGGTTTAGAACATATCTAAACAACAGAACGCAACAAGTCAAATTTAACAATCAGTGGTCAGAACGTCTTAGAACGGAATACGGAGTGCCACAAGGTTCGGTACTAGGATCTCTACTATTTATAATATATATAAATGATATAATCGAAGTATGTCCGGAGGGATGCAATATAAAAATGTTTGCAGACGATACGCTTATATATGTAAGTGGAGAAAGTAGCACAGATATAGAGATAAAAATGAATATGGTTTTTAATATAATTGAATGCTGGATGAATATAAATTAAAAATGAATGCGGATAAAACGAAATATATGGTAGTTAGAAGTATTCGAAAAGAATTGAGAGGCAATACTATTTTGAAATGTTTGGATGGAACTAAAATAGAACGTGTTGAAACTATAAAATATTTAGGTATAATTATTGATGACAGACTACGATTTCAAGATCATTGCGATTATATGCTTAAGAAAATAGGGAAAAAGACTAGTTTTTTAAACAGAATAGGTAACTTCGTGTCAGCCTACACTAGATGTATTGTATATAAGTCCATAATAGCACCTCATTTCGAGTATTGTGCCACTCTATTAGTCGGGATGGGAGAAACGCAGTTGAATAAACTGCAGGTAGCTCAAAACCGTGCCATGAGAGTCATATTGCAATGTAATAGATATACCAAAGTTGAGGACATGCTGCAGGCGCTGCAGTTTATGTCCGTAAGGCAACGATTATATTATAATGTAGGTGTATTTATTTTTAAAATACTAAATAACATGGCATCGGTGGCGTTAAGTAATAAAATAGAAATAGTGGGAAAAGAATGTGATAGACAAACGAGGCAGGCCGGAAACATAGTACTAACATTGCGTAAAACGAGAAGTGCGCAAAAAAGCCTGTTTTACGAAGGAATAAAAATGTATAATGCGTTACCCACCGAGATAAAACAATGTGAAGAATTAATATTATATAAGAGACTGTTAAAAGAATATGTGTTAAATAATGTATAGTAATTATGTATATGTAATAGCTGTGAAAGCTAATAAAGATCAATCAATCAATCAATCAATCTTTCTTTAAGACACACGCTCTATCTCTCTCTCTCTCTTTCTCTCTCACTCTCCCTTTCTCTCTCTCTCTATCTCTCTGTCTAAAATTAAAATCTACTTACATTATGCTGATTTGAACTGCATGCATTTTCCTTGCTCTCTTTAGACATCTTGGTTAAACCGTATTATGTGTCACATTGATTTAAAAAAAGTTGAAGGAAATGTATGTATAAAATAAGAATATTGAATTTAAATGTTACTATGGTCAAGGCATACAAATTAAAGGTTTATTTACACAAATTGCACACATAATCACAAATACGTACACAATTTTTTTCAAAATTACTTATTGGTGTGATTTTGTAAAAATCACTCTTTAGGAGTAAGTTTCGATTTTTTAACGTGAGTCATTTAATAAATGATTATATAAGTTGCTGGTTTCATATTCAATTACGTTAAATGTCATAATGGATAGATCAAATAAAATAGAAAATATTATAATAAATGAAATTAGTACAACAAAAAAAGAGTCGAAGGCGTAAAACTTTACGAGAAAGGAGTGATAAACGAAGTTAAAACGTTGAAGAGGAAGAGTGAAGGGAGAGAGAGAGAGAGAAAGAGAGAGAGAGGGAAAGAGAGAGAGACGGTAGATATTTTACATTTTTATAACTATAGGTATTTGTAATAAATAGGTATTTGTAATAAATAGGTATTTGTAATAAATTTAAATATTTGTAAATATTTTATACTTAATAATTACACTTTTATTACATTTTTCTTATATATATATATAATAATTATTTCGTAGATATTCTAAATTCAATTATATAAAAATATATAAAATTATATAAAAATTATATAAAAAAATATATATATAAATAGAAAAATATATAAAATTATATAAAAAGGCTGCTGTGCGCCTGTAAAAAAGGCTGCTGCGCGCCTGTAAAAAAAGGCTGCTGTGCGCCTGTAAAAAAAAGGCTGCTGTGCGCCTGTAAAGAAAAGGCTGCTGTGCGCCTGTAAAAAAGGCTGCTGTGCGTCTGTAAAAAAAGGCTGCTGTGCGCCTGTAAAAAAGGCTGCGGTGCGCCTGTAAAAAAGGCTGCGGTGCGCCTGTAAAAAAGGCTGCTGTGCGCCTGTAAAAAAAGGCTGCGGTGTGCCTGTAAAATAAGATTGCTGTACGCCTATAAAGAAGGTTGCTGTGCGCCTATATAAAAAGACTGCTGTGTGCTTATACAAAGAATTAATATAAAACAGAATAAGCACGAAAAAGAAAAATTTCATCAAGAAAATCGATGAATTAATGAATAAATAATTCTTGGTCATACAGACAGATATAGATAGATAATATAAATATAATTATTACGGCAATATATTTATAATATACCTACGTATACGCCGTA
Organism: Nylanderia fulva; assembly: GCF_048542155.1. Lineage (NCBI taxonomy): Eukaryota > Metazoa > Arthropoda > Insecta > Hymenoptera > Formicidae > Nylanderia > Nylanderia fulva. Next base: position 131,458 of record NW_028190184.1, on the reverse strand, counting down.
TACGGTACGACGCAGATAAGTATGCCTTAAAAGAGAAAAGGCGGAAATTTATATAAAATCAGTCGCAAAAGCAAGCGCTTACGACAATTACAAAAAATTGAGAGTTCGGAGGAAAGATCTCAACGACTTGAAGCTGATGCCCAAAGACATGCTCAGCAGAGGGCTCATGAAAATAATGACGCAAGGTCTCAACGACTCGAAGCTGATGCCCAAAGACATGCTCAGCAGAGGGTTCATGAAAATAATGACACAAGGTCTCAACGACTTGAAGCTGATGCTCAGAGACATGCTCAGGGAAGGCAACAAGCTAGACAATTAAATCATCATATTGCGCTAATTGCCAAGGACAATGAAATAAATGTGTCAGTTCATACACTTGGCCAAATGAATATAGAATGCCAATTTTGCAAATCGTTAAATTTCGAATGTGAAAAACCTGAAAATGGGAAATTTACATATTGTTGTCAAAAGAGTAAGCTTACATTAAAGTCAATAAATTGTCCTGATTTTATTAAAAAATTATACATGGGAAATGATTATGCATCGAAAAATTTCCTAAATAATATTCGTTCATATAATAGCGCTTTAGCTATGGCTTCTATGGGTGCCCCGGGCAATAGAAATCCATTGGATGTTGTGAACAATGCTCCTTATTGCTTGAAGATTCATGGGCAATATCATCATTTGACTTCGACAGCAATGCGCCCAGCGGATGGGCAAGCTCCGCGCTTTGCGCAGCTTTACTTTTTAGATACAGAAGAAGCTATAAATCATAGAATGAATAAGAAAGCTAATCAAGAGTGTGATTTTGAAATAATGAAAAATTTGTCAAGTTTTATGGTTCAATGCAATGAATTTGCAAAGACTTTCAAGATGATGCGTCAAGTTGAACAAGATCTTAATCCAATAGGCAATAAAAATATAATATGTGATATAATAAAAGGCCAACTTAACGAGCTTATATGCTATTAATTGAAAAATTTTTTTATTAATTTACGTCATAATATACAAAAGTTAAGATAAACGTTTCGACTGTACGACAGTCTTTTTCAATATCCTAATAATATGTCAAAAAATTAATTTAGTCATATCGACCTTATTATAAATACAACATTTATGAGATTATATGACAAACGCAGTACAAAATTCATGTTTGTTGGCATGAGTTAGAGCGTCAGATGCTGTTATATTATGTAACGACACTGTGAACAAATTAATATATCCGCTCAAATATTACATTTAGATTTTTAATAAATAGTATTAACTTACTTTTTTGTCACGAACATAACACTTTTTTTAAAAAAATTATTTCTTTTTACTTAACATAATCACAATGTGTACTTTTTTAAAAAACAAATCGATATCTGTATCTTACAATGTCGGCGCGCTGTATATATACCCAATTTTTAAGATGACGTAGACAATTTTTTTAGAATATCAAAATAAGAACCGTCAAGACGCTCGGTGTCCTTTTTTAGGTTGATACTGTTGTTTTCTTCTTTAATATATATCATTTCTGATATCAACCTTTTATAATAATTCTTTTCATAATCTAGGATTTTTGTGTCGTTCCAATTGAAATTGTGTGTAAATTTTACAATATGATCAGAAACCACCGAGTGCCTTGCTGAATCTAATCTAATATTATTTTTATGTTCATTTACTCTTGTACCTAATTGTCTTTTCGTCTGTCCTACATATGTAGCATCACAATTATTACACGAAATCTTATATATGACCCCCGAATTATTTTGGAGCTTATCTCTGTCTTTTTGCGTTTTTATGACTCTGTTTAATTTCTTTAGACATCTGTATCCTACTGTTATATTTGATTTCTTTAATTCTGATGCTACTAGTTCCGAGATTCTTTCAATATAAGGTATCGCTATGAATTTTTTATTATTGTCATTATTTATGATTTCGTTATTTATATCTTGAGTCATTTCTTTGTTTAATCTATTAACAATAAGGAACTTCAGTCTATTATTGATTTCTGAGAAAATGAGATCAAGAGGATAACTATTGCTCAATAAAATCTCTATGATTAATGTTAAATTTTTACTATGAAAACGGGGATGTGATAATAATATTGACCGGTCTACTAAATTATATATTACACTTTTTTTGTAGCATATAGGATGATTTGAATGATATGAGAGTGTTCTACCCGAAAATGTTTTTTTCTGAAACCAATCTATGTATATTATGTTATTTATAATTTTGAGTGAGATATCTAAAAAACTTATGCTACGGTTATCCTCTCTTTCTATTGTGAATTTTAATCTATCGTGACAATCATTAAATTTTTCTACTAGATATGTGACTTGATCTTCCGGCAAGCAAAGCAAGATATCATCGACGTAGCGATAGTAAAACCTTATATTAACCTTTATAGTTTCAAGAATCCTAGTTTCTATATCTTGCATGACAATATCCGCAATAATTGGAGATAAAGGCGATCCCATCGGAGTTCCATGTATTTGTTTATAGATCGTTTCGTTGAATGTGAAGTACGTTGAAGTCAAAATGAATTTAATTACATTAACAAACTCATTTTTGTCTATTGATGTGTGGTTTTCAATGTAATGCCATCTATTATTTATGCTGTCTATTGCAAGGTCCACAGGAACATTTGTGAACAACGATATCACATCCAAAGATACGATTGTTTCATTATTATTTAATTTAAGATCAGACAATGCGTTGCACAATTCAAAACTATTGTTAACATGACTTTTCCTTTTGGGTAAACTTGTCACTAAAATGTTGTGTAAATATGCAGCTAAATGATGTAGTGCTGTATTGACCGGCGATACTATTACTCTGAATGGAACATTTTCCTTGTGAATTTTGGGCAAGCCATATGCTTTAGGAAGCACTGAATCACTGGAACTTAAACAATAATAGTCTTTTTTTGTGACCCATTCATTTTTTAACCATTGTTTTAAATTTTTGTTAAGGTCTTTTTCTATTTTTATTATTGGATTGTTTTTGATTGTCATATAATTATCTTTGTCATTTAATAATTCTTCAACTTTGTCTATATAAAATTCTTTGGTCATTGCTACGGTCGTGTTTCCCTTGTCTGCTCTTGTGAAAATGATGCTGGGATTTTGTTTACAAAATGTCATGGTTTTTTTGTACATAAAAGTAAGTTTGTCATTAATTATGTCTTTCCTAGTATTGTTGTTTAAAAAAACAAAGAACTGTGGAATAGCTATGTTTCTTATTGTCGTGAGATTAGTTATGTTATTCGAATTGCTTTCTATGTAATAAAAATATAAATTTAATGTTGTCCTTTCGAAACGATCCTCAACATGATCAAAGAAAATATAATGCTCCACAAGCTAATGAAATAGCTGTGGTCTTTCAGAATGTAGATGGTGAGCCTCCATTTGAAAGAGACATTCGGATTTATAATAAAAATTCAAACGATGTTCAACAAATATCAATTCTGGACAAAAGTGTGACCCAATGTGTTATCCTTTGTTATATCCATATGGTAACGATGGATGGCATTCAGAAATGAAATCTTATAATTCTAAATATTCAGAATTTAAAGTAACTCAAATGGATTATTATGCTCATCTGCTGGCACCAAGAGCCGAATTTAGCCAATTTAAAAGAGCAGGCAAATTGAGATGTCAATTTATACTTGATGCCTATATGAAAACTGAAGCCAATAGACTTAATTATATTAAATTAAATCAACCTCAATTAAGAGCAGAACTTTATTCAGGATTAATGGATCACCTTGATAATCGAGCACAAAATGAGGGAATTACAGTTGGTGTACCTGTAATATTACCATCTTCATTTATGGGCAGTCCAAGGAACATGCAAGAAAGATACCAAGATGCCATGTCTTTGGTAAGAAAGTATGGTAAACCAGACATTTTTCTAACCATGACTTGCAATCCTCAATGTCCTGAAATTAAGGATAATCTTGATGGATGTCAAATAGAGTTTCGACCTGATTTAGTCGCTAAAACATTTAATTTGGATGTCAAAGAAATTTTAAAGGATTTAATTCAAAATAAAATTTTTGGAAATATTATAGCTTATGCAGGTGTGATTGAATTTCAAAAAAGAGGACTTCCACATTTGCATTTACTTGCAATGTTGAGCGATGAAGATAAGCCCCGACTTCAAGAAGTCATTGATATGATGGTATGGGCTGAAATTCCTAATGAAGAAAAATATTCAGAACTTAATAAAAAAGTTTTGAAACACATGATTCACGGTCCATGTGGAGATCCCTCGAGGAGATATCCTTGCACTGGGGACGATGGAAAATGTTCAAAAGGATTTCCAAAAGAATTTAGTGATAAAACTAATGCTAATGTAAATGGATATCCCATCTATCAACGTAGGGATATTGGAATAAAATACATTGTTAGAAATAAAGAAGTGGATAATCGATGGGTGGTGCCGTATTCACCATATTTAATCATGAAATATAATCGACATATTAATTTAGAAATATGTTCATCAGTGAAGAGCGTAAAATATCTATATAAATATATTCATAAAGGATTTGATTGTGCTGCAATTGAAGTGCAAGCACGAGATGGTACAAGATTCATTAGAATAGATGAGGTTAACTCATTCATGGATGCAAGATATGTTAGTGCTCCAGAAGCAATGTGGAGACTTAATGGATATGATCTGTTCATGAAATCTCATACAGTAATAAGATTGGCAGTTCATTTGCCTGATCGCCAAATGGTTTATTTTCGAGCAGGAAATGAAGAACAAGCTGCTCAAAGAGAGCTAAATCGAGATACTACGCTGACTGCATGGTTCAAATTAAATCAATATGATGAAAATGCAGCAAATTATCTTTATACAGATATTCCTTATCATTATGTTTATAATAAAAAAGAAACTAAGTGGAAGCCACGTAAAAAAGGTGGTGAAAAAATAAATTCAAGACTATATACAGTAAGCATAAAAGATATTGAAAGATTTTATCTCCGTCCTTCTTCTACTACATGTGACTGGAGCAAAATGTTTTGAAGATTTGAGAAATGTAAATGGAATTATTTATAATACGTTTAAGGATGCAGCAATTGCAAAAAATTTAGTAGAGACTGATGACTTTTGGGGAAAAACGATGGAGGAAGCAACAGAATCGAATATGCCTGCACAACTTCGAGAATTATTTGCTTACATTTGCATCTTTGGAAATCCAATAGATGTACCAACAATTTGGAATAAATACAAAGATTTTATGATTGAGGACTTTGTAAATAATAATGTTGTAAATCCCGAAAATATGGCGTTAAACCATATACAACAAATTCTGATAAATAATGGAAGTAGTTGTGAGAAATTTCAATTACCAAATCCAACTGAAATAAATATTTACGAAACAGAGTATAATGTAGATGAAGAAAAAATACGTGGTGATTATTTATTATCTACACTAAATGATGAACAAAAATACGTGTATGATATAGTAATGCGAGCAATTGAAAATGAAAATGAACCTAAGCGTTTGTTTTTTATTGACGGGTTTGCAGGAAGTGGTAAAACCTATTTATTTAACACATTTCTAAGTGTTATTCGAGGAAGAAATGAAATAATTCTTCCATGTGCTTCAACTGGAATTGCAGCCACACTTCTGAAAGGAGGAAGAACTTATCATTCTCTGTTTAAGCTTACAATTCCAATTGATGATGCAGCTAAATCAAATATTAGAGGAAATTCTCAAGCTGCACGAGAATTGATCAATGCAAAATTAATCATATGGGATGAAGTGAGCATGACTGTTGGACATGCCTTAACAGCAGTTGATAAACTTTTAAAGGATTTAATGAAGAATGATCAACCATTTGGAGAAAAAGTAATTTTATTTGCAGGAGATTTCAGACAAAATCTTCCAGTAGTACCTCATTTACACAAAACAGCGATAATTGAATCGACTGTAAAAATACAACCCTATATGGAGGAATGTAATTAAGGTTAAATTACAGCAAAATATGAGAACTGCGGAAGAAAAAGAATTTGCAAATTGGTTAATGCAACTCGGAGATGGTAAATTATCAAATACAGATGGACTAAATCTAGACACGATTGAAATTCCACAAGATTTTATATCAAAAGAATCTCTTATTAATGAGATTTTTGGTGATAGAATTACCATGAAAAGGATTAGAGAAAATCAAGATCGAGCGATTCTTTGTCCTAAAAATGAGGATACTTTCAAAATTAATGATGAAATTCTTTGTCTAATGGAAGGAGAAGAAAAGGAGTATCTCTCTATTGACTGTATTGTAAGTGATGATCCACAGGAGCAATTAAATTTTCCAACTGAGTTTCTAAACTCACTGACACCTTCTGGAATGCCAGTTCATCGGCTTAAAATAAAAGTTGGTGCTACAGTAATCTTATTAAGAAATTTAAATACTAAAAAAGGACTTTGTAATGGTACAAGATTTATTATAACTAATTTGAAAAATAATATAATTTATGTAGAAGTTATAACAGGTCCTGCTCGAGGACAAATTGTTATGATTCCGAGGATAGATTTAATTACAAATGATTTGGAACTGCCATTTAAGTTTAAACGAAGACAGTTTCCTATTCGAGTGTCATTTGCTGACAATAAATAAATCACAAGGACAAAGTTTAGAAAAAATTGGAATTTATTTGCCACATCCTGTATTTGCTCATGGTCAACTTTATGTGGCATTTTCTAGAGCAACAAAAAGAGAAAGTGTAAAAATTAAAATTGATGAATGTAGCAATCAAGGACATTTAATTGAAGAAAGTGAAAAATGTTTTACAAAAAATGTAATATACAGAGAAATTTTGTAAATTGAAGAATTATGACATTGTATGAGAGCTAATAATAGCGGGTTAGCAGTGGGTACATTAGAAATAAAAAAAATTGAGTAAAATGTAAAAAAGGATATAATAATTAAGTAATAAAAAAAATATTTAAAGTATATATTAACTAAAATAATGTTTTATATTTAAAAAATATGAAATTGTGTGGAAATTAAAATAAACAAGAAAATAAAAATAAAAATATATAATAAATATTTAAATATATGCAAAACGCGGTGTAAAATAAAATATCTGGGAGAAAGAAATAGATAACATAGTAGTCATCCAAAAAAAATTTAAACATTTATTTTGATATAAATTTCGTGAAAGTCGGACAACAAATGTGGAAGTAGTTCGCGGTAATACAAAAAAAGAATTAATTTTTTGTGTTAAAACGGATTTAATATAGGCTATATGAGGACCGCGCGAAGCGCGGTCCGAAAAGCTAGTCTACAATATGTTCCGAAACCACAGAATGCTTAGAAGAATCAAATTTAATGTTATTTATATGCTTCTTTAGTCTAGTACGTAATTTTCTTTTGGTTTGCCCAACGTATGAAGCTTCACAGTCTTTACAATTAATTTTGTAGACGACATTATTATTGCTATTATGCGCATTTTTGTCCTTATGGACTCTGATGAATTTGTTGAGATTATTAAGACAACGGTACCCTACTCTAAAATCTGATTTTTTAATTGTCGATGCCATTGTTTCCAAGATGTTATTAATATAAGGAATGACAAAAAATTTTTTATTATTTCCCTCTATAATTTCTTTTGTTCTATTGTTGTTAAATTGCAAATTGTTAACTACTTTTATTCTTCTATTTATTTCTTTAAAAATTAAATGAATAGGGTAACCGTTGTCCAACAATGTTTCAATACACACAACTCTATATTTTTCTTGTGATATATGGGATGAGATAATAACAGCTCTATCGATCAAATTATAAATCACTCCTATTTTGTGGCACATGGGGTGATTCGATAAGAAAGATAGTACTCTGCCTGAACAAGTCTTTTTTTGAAACCAGTCCAAGTGTATGACGTTGTCGATGATCTTAATGTTTAAATTTAAAAAATTTATGCTTGTATTAATTTCGTATTCAACCGTAAATTGTAGTCGTTGATGGTAACTATTAAACTTATTCAATATACCATCTATCTTATCTTTTGGTGCCACCATAATAATGTCATTTACATATCTATAATACATTCCGATATTAAAATCCAATGTGTTAATAATCGATTCCTCCAGATCTTGCATAACAATATTAGCAATTATTGACGATAACGGGGAACCCATAGGCGTGCCATAAACTTGTTTGTAAACAATGTTATTAAATGTAAAATATGTTGACGACAGTATAAATTTAACCATAGAAATAAATTCATTTTTTGGAATTAATGTATGTGTGTTAATGTCATTCCATCTATTGCTCACACTTTCAATTGCAAGATCTATCGGAATGTTAGTGAAAAGTGAAACCACGTCTAACGATATTAAAATCCTTAAAAAATCATAAAAATGAAAAGGTCAGGCCATGTTCAAAAGAAGGTACTCAAAAATTTAAACCTTTCAAAATTTAAACGATCTAATAATAAATTATCACGAAAAGTAACTGATATGTTATTCAAGGTGCCAGTTCAAAGTGAACATACGTAAAGTGTATATTATCTAAATTTAGTAATAATATATTACCATGAAAAGTAACTGTGATATTTTATTCAAGGTGCAAGTTCACATTGAACATACATACATATAAGTAAAACTGATTACAATTTGATTCTAGAAAATAAGTGCGATATGTTATTCTTAGTGCACAAAATATAATAGTCGTTTATAGAGATTTGATTTGAAATTCATACTAGCCCGTACAATAAAAAATAATTGCTCGTAATTCCAGAGTACCAATTTGTTAATGACTCAAAAAAAATAACATGGCGGCCTACTCTCAAAAAACTTTCGATGGGTAGAATAAATAATTGAAATAAGAGTTGTGAAAATTGTATAAATTAAAAACCTCCAATCTTTCTTTAGTAAAATTTCGAATTTTCGTATCAACTTCCGATTTGTGTTATACCGTATTTTCAGGGAGTAAGTTATTGATCAGAAAACTTTGCCTTATTGCTTGAAACGGGTGTATATTAAGTAAAATTTATAAATGTACAGTTCTCAGGTCAAGTACAATAAAGCTATACGCTTAAAAAGTTTACTGATTATTTGTCGTAATATACAATAAAAAATTACATATTAATTATTCAAGATACAAGTGAGAAATAAATATCATTAAAATATACAAAAAAAATTTATCAATTTGACTCTGAAAAGTAAGTGAAATAGTTCTCAAAGTGCAAGTACAAAATGTATTAGTGTTTTGATAATGATTGATTTAAATATTCGCATTAACCTAGGCAGGGTGGCATATGTGATTGGGATTTAACATTATCAGTAATTTATTGAACAGACAGAGAAAAGTTTTGTTGTATGCATCGGTTCAGTGTTTAAAATAACCATGTACTATTCATATACTCTAAAGCACAAATTCTTCATTTCTATCATAAATAATATCTATTTATTAAAATTTTAGCATACGTCTTTTAAATAGAAAATAGTGTCTTGCGATCATGAAGAATAGGTTTTGAATAGCAAGGTTTCATTTGACTTACAATTTTCTTCAGAAACACAGAAGAAAAAGGTATTTGTATATAGTTTTGTATATTTACTTCGTCGTGTGTAGAGCTTTTAAAAATACGTTGAATCCTTATTCTAATCTAATCTTCTTCTAATGTAATACTTTTCTTACTTCAAATGTTGTAGTAATTATTCTGTAAGAGCTTTGACATTATTTCTAAATGGACATTGAGAAACATCATAGTTTTTTGAGTGCAGTTTTTCATTGTACAGACTAGGTTTAAATTTTTGAGGACCTTTTTTTGAACATGGCTTGACCTTTTCATTTTTATGATTTTTTGGAGATAGGGTGAGAGAGAACGAATGAGGGTAAGAGAAGACGAGATAGGCGAAAGAGGGTGAAAGAGAACGAAAAAGGGTGAGAAAGGACGTACGAGGGTGAAAGAGGATGAGAGAGGGCGAAAGAGGGTGAGAAAGAATGAAAGAGGGTAAGAGAGGACAAAAGAGTGAAAGAAGGTGAAAGAGGACGAAAGAGGGTGAAAGAGAGCGAAAGAGGGTGAAAGAGAACGAAAGAGGGTGAAAGAGGACGAAAGGGGGTGAGAGGGAATGAAAGAGGGTGAAAGAGGGTGAGAGAATGAAAGAGGGTGAGAGAGGACAAAAGAGGGTGAAAGAGGACGAAAGAGGGTGAAAGAGGGTGAAAGAGGACAACAGAGGGTGAGAGAGAACGAAAAGACTGAAATAGGACGAAAGAGGGTGAGTAAGGGCAAAAGAGGGATGGGTGTGGGGGTGGGGGTGGGGGCGGAGGGACGAGATGTGGGAGGGAAAGGGGTGGGTGGAAGTTGAGGGAAGTGTGAGTGAAAAATGAGAAGAAATTTATATACAGGGTGAGTCATTTTAATCTATAGACCCGAATATCTTCCAAATTACGGTATCTACAAAAAAATGGTTTAGATAAAAGTTGACCAGGACAGAGGGGGTCATTCAATTGTACCATTGGTTTTGACCTTGAGGTCAATTTTGAAGGTTATTTCAAGGTCACGATGGTTTTTTTAAATGGAACACCCTATTTTTGACTGCGGATTTTGAAAGAGCGGAAAATTTTACATCAAACTTGTCTTATGAAAAAATTGTTTTTGCGACTTTGGAAAGGTCAAAAATGAAGGTGAAATGCCTGAAAAACGATCTGGTGTACTTTTTCTGAAATGACGTGGTTTTCCGGGTAACACAAATGTGCATAATGCTTAAACAAAGTCAATGAATTGTAAAAGTGTAAATTACTTTGACTAGCTTGACCTTGAGGTCAATTTTCAAGGTTGTTTGAGGTTCATAACGCATTTTTTTATTAGTAAACCCTATTTTTGACCGCAGAATCCGTTTCTTGACAATGGACTCTTAAACAATGGCACTTTTTACATGAACATAAAGATTTTTTAGTTTTTCGACCTGACCTTTTGAAGGTCATATCAAGGTCAAAAGCACTTTCATCTTACTTTTAGCGTTACCCGGAAACAACGGAGTGGACGTAGTAAGTTCTGTTTCCTTTAGGGTGCTTGATTATTGTGAGTCCCCTTGCCTCTCACGTCGGGGTGCTTGATTATCGTGAGTTCCCTTGCCTCTCACGTCGGGGTGCCTGATTATCGTGAGTCCCCTTGCCTCTCACGTCGGGGTGCCTGATTACCGTGAGTCCCCTTGCCTCTCACGTCGGGGTGCTTGATTATCGTAAGTCCCCTTGCCTCTCACTGACACTGTAATTTAAATGAATTACCCACGGAGTAATTGTTCAAAATTACTTCCGTTGGCTTCGAGACATAACTGCAATCTGTTTTGAAAACTATCCACAGTTCTAAGCAGGGTAGCTCTAGGAATGGCTGCACAAGCTCTACGAATGCGGTCCATAAAATCATCTCTTGTGGTTGGTCGTTCAGCAAAAACAACATTTTTCAAGTATCCCCATAAAAAGAAATCGGGCGACGTCCTTCAAAAAGTCAGGTCAAAAGGATAAATGGAAATCCATTTCTTTTTTACGGGAGCAGCGGACGTAAGGTATCCGATACCTAATGTTAATAATCAACGATTGAAAAAAACTAAACAATTACGTTTGATTTAAGATTTATAATTCTTGTTATAATAGAGTTTTATTCCTTTTCTTTCTTACTCACTTCTGCATAATTGAACAATTTATTATTTAAAGTTGCTTAAATTTAAAAATTCCAAACATACATACAGGGTATGTAGGTAATTACATTCACAAGTTACCTTTCCAGAATGGCTGATTATAGTCCTAATGAGATTGTTGATATTATATTAGTTTTAGGGGAGTGTCATAGCAATTACAATGCAGCATCAAGGCTTTATGCTCAACGTTTTCCTGAAAGGCGACATCCAACTGATATGACAATACGTAGTTTAGTCCAAAGAACTCGCAATGGACATCTTGTTCGTCAACGTCAACATCATGAATATGACGAAAATGATGCGCGAGTTGTAACTATTTTAGCAATAGTTCACCTTAATCCTCATGTTAGTACTCGCCAGATTGAAAGGGAAATAGGTATACCACAAAGAACTGTTGTTAGAATTTTAAGAGCTCTAAATTATCATCCTTTCCCTATAACTCTTACGCAGGCTTTACAGCCTAATCATCATCTGATGCGTATTGCTTTTTGCCAGTGGGCTTTACAAATGTTACACGATGATCCTAATTTTTTTAGATATGTGCTTTTCTCAGATGAGGCTAAATTTTATAGTGACGGACAACTTAATAGACACAACTGCCATTATTGGTCAGATGTTAATCCTCAGTGGTATAGGCCAATAGATCATCAAAATCGATGGAGTATTATGGTGTGGTGCGGCATTGTAAATGGTTATTTGATTGGACCTTATTTTTTTGAAGAAAACGTTGATAGACACAGTTACTTATCGTTGCTAAGAGATCACTTACCAGGCTTATTAGAAGATGTTGACTTAGCAACAAGAGCAAGAATGTGGGCTTCAACAAGATGGTGCTGCACCGCATTATGCACTCTTTGTACGTGCCTTTTTAAATGCCAGTTACAATGAGAGATGGATTGGACGAAGGGGTCCAGTTAAATGGCCTCCTTGCTCACCAGATCTGACGTCGCCCGATTTCTTTTTATGGGGATACTTGAAAAATGTTGTTTTTGCTGAACGAACAACCACAAGAGATGATTTTATGGACCGCATTCGTAGAGCTTGTGCAGCCATTCCTAGAGTTACCCTGCTTAGAACTGTGGATAGTTTTCAAAACAGATTGCAGTTATGTCTCGAAGCCAACGGAGGTAATTTTGAACAATTACTCCGTGGGTAATTCATTTAAATTACAGTGTCAGTGAGAGGCAAGGGGACTCACGATAATCAAGCACCCCGACGTGAGAGGCAAGGGAACTCACGATAATCAAGCACCCCGACGTGAGAGGCAAGGGGACTCACGATAATCAGGCACCCCGACGTGAAAGGCAAGGGGACTCACGATAATCAGGCACCCCGACGTGAGAGACAAGGAGACTCACAATAATCAAACACCCTGACGTGAGAGGCAAGGGGACTCACGATAATCAAGCACCCCGACGTGAGAGGCAAGGGGACTCACGATAATCAAGCACCCCGACGTGAGAGGCAAGGGGACTCACGATAATCAGACACCCCGACGTGAAAGGCAAGGGGACTCACGATAATCAGGCACCCCGACGTGAGAGACAAGGGGACTCACGATAATCAAGCACCCCGACGTGAGAGGCAAGGGGACTCACGATAATCAAGCACCCCGACGTGAGAGGCAAAGGGACTCACGATAATCAGGCACCCCGACGTGAGAGGCAAGGGGACTCACGGTAATCAGGCACCCCGACGTGAGAGGCAAGGGGACTCACGATAATCAGGCACCCCGACGTGAGAGGCAAGGGAACTCACGATAATCAAGCACCCCGACGTGAGAGGCAAGGGGACTCACAATAATCAAGCACCCTAAAGGAAACAGAACTTACTACGTCCACGTCGTTGTTTCCGGGTAACGCTAAAAGTAAGATGAAAGTGCTTTTGACCTTGATATGACCTTCAAAAGGTCAGGTCGAAAAACTAAAAAATCTTTATGCTCTTGTAAAAAGTGCCATTGTTTAAGAGTCCATTGTCAAGAAACGGATTCTGCGGTCAAAAATAGGGTTTACTAATAAAAAAATGCGTTATGAACCTCAAACAACCTTGAAAATTGACCTCAAGGTCAAGCTAGTCAAAGTAATTTACACTTTTACAAATCATTGACTTTGTTTAAGCATTATGCACATTTGTGTTACCCAGAAAACCACGTCATTTCAGAAAAAGTACACCAGATCGTGTTTCAGGCATTTCACCTTCATTTTTGACCTTTCTAAGGTCGCAAAAACAATTTTTTCATAAGACAAGTTTGATGTAAAATTTTCCGCTCTTTCAAAATCCGCAGTCAAAAATAGGGTGTTCAATTTAAAAAAACCATCGTGACCTTGAAATAACCTTCAAAATTGACCTCAAGGTCAAAACCAATGGTACAATTGAATGACCCCCTCTGTCCTGGTCAACTTTTATCTAAACCATTTTTTTGTAGATACCGTAATTTGGAAGATATTCGGGTCCATAAATTAAAATGACTCACCCTGTATATATAATCCTGATGACGTCAGCGGACGCGGACAGAGAAGAAGAAGACGACGTTTCTTAATTTTTTATGAAAAACGTCATTTTTTGACCGCTTGTATGTCCAGAACGGCTTGACCGATTTTATTCCTTCTTGGCTCAAATTACTCGTGGCAATGCCGCCTTTCAGGTTATATTTCGTGCAATTCCAAATTTTTTATAGTTTAGTAGTTCTACACCCCCAAAAAATGGACTTTGATGGTGCAGGATATGAGACTTGTAGTGTCTTTTAAGGTCTTTTAGGGTTTAAACATGGCTGGAGACACTACCGCGTCTCCTGATATCTTCCGTACTAATTTTTTTACCCGCAAGCTTGCTATATAATTCAAAACTGTTATTTATATTGCTTTTAACCGTGGGAATACTATTTGATATAATTTTATGTAAAAATGTGGCAATCGAGTATAGCGTGGTATTAATTGATGACACAATAATTCTAAATGGAGTATTCTCCTTGTGTATTTTTGGGAGACCATAACATTTTGGAAGAAGGGAGTCGCTGGAACGTAGTAAAAAATATTCTTTATTGGAAATGTACCCTTTTTTTTTGCCATTTTTTAAGAGTATCGTTTAGTTCCTTTTCTATTCTAGAGGATGGATTCTTTTTTATGATAGAATAGGTGCTATTGTCATTAAGTAGGCCCTCCATCTTATCCGTGTAATATTTTTTTGTCATCGCGAATGTTAAATTGCCCTTATCGGCCCTTGTAAAGAAAATATCAGGATTATTATGGCAAAATTTCTTTGTGTATCTATGCATGCAAATCAATTTTTCATGAATTGAATTAAACTTAGTTTTGCCACGTAAAAAATTGGAAAGTTGTGGAACCAAATTGTTGCGCAATGTTTTTAAATTTTTGATGTTGTAACTGGTGGAATTTCCTTCCATATCCTTGATAAATTCGTGTATGGCCAACTTTTTATCATTATTAAACGGCAGGCCGAATTTACTCCCAAATTGCAATAAGTTAGTAACATTGGATGGAATTATTGTGTCAGTCAAATTAATAAACCATTTTTTATTAGTATTAATTAAAGGATTAATATGTTTGTCCTTGAATTTATTTGGAGATATGACGATGTCTTTGTTATTTATATTATTATTTATATTATTTATTTATTTAATTAGTTTTTATGTAATAATAAGTATATAACTAATTGAATCAAAATAAATTCACATTGATTTAATTTACATTGAGCACTTAACACGCGTATCAAATAGTACATTTGAGCTGATCAGCTAATAAAAATGAGTCAATTTACTAATATTTGCTATTTAATACGCGTATGAAGTGCTCGATGTAAACTAGGCCATTGTAATTTGAAGATTCAATGAATTGATAATTTTTAGACATGAAATCCGATAGCTCTAATGTGTATATTTTTCAAGGTTATAGATGTGATGTAATAGTAATATTGGCTCAAAATTCAACCGTCTAATTGATACTGACTTTTCGTTTAAAGAAATTTATAGGATTTCACAATATATGAAACCCTTATTGTGTTAGAACAAATTTTTTAAGCAAAAAGTTAATTATTCGATTGACATTATGTATTTTGTTATAATTTATTCGAGTATTATTTTGCTTTGATTTATTAATATTTATAATTTGTTTTTAAGTAAATTTAAGTTGTGTTTTACTTGTAATACGCAAAATCAGCTGGGTATCGATTCTGTAACTTTTTCTAAAGTGAAAACGTGAAAAATAAAAAATTTTCGCCAATTGCACATTAATTTCATTTTAAAATCAATGCGTGATTGGCGAGAATTTTTTAGTTTTTACATTTTTACTTGAAAAAAAGTTACAGAATCGATACCCTTTTTTTTTTTTTTTTTTACGTAGTGGAAATCCTCATGGATACCCCCGCCTCCGGGTAGAGGACGGGTGGTTATGTGGGACTTCTTGCCTCCCTTGAGGAAATGAAATCAGTTGAAACGATAGGACGATTTTTTATAGTCTTTTCGTAATTATTTTCAAGTTAGATATTTCGTCATCATGCGTTAACAAGAACGGATGCAATACTGAGCTTCTTCTTTATAAACCTTATTTTTGAATGCTATAAAAAGTTTATAGAAATATCAAAATGTTAATGTTTTTTTTTTTTTTTTTTTTTTTTTTTGTAGTTAGAGTTAATAGGTGACAAGTGTTAAATGTATAAAATATTTATTTTTGTTTTTTGTATATACATAAATACATTAACGCACAAAAAAGCGAGATTAGTGATGTACTGCTGTAATGTTGAAATTGACGTCTGTAATTCGAAGTTGTTAAATAGATTTCTATGTGTTGTTGTGTGCCTCGGGTAAGGCACAAGGGGTCGCGCCAAATTAGGATGAGGATCCGGGGCGTCAGGGCTTGGATCGGGATGGTTGCACCAATGCACTTCACGTTTCACTATTAAAAAATCCTTTATTTGAATTAAACACTTGGTGTAATTTTTATTTCCACAATGTTACACTTTGTAGTTACTTAACTAATCGAGCTAAATCGATTACGTATGATTTCGTGACTCGCGCGCGAGACTGCGATAAGGTGTTATAGACCGCACGCGGTTTGCGAGGTAATTCTTAATTAACGACTCGAGAGCGACTATTCGGCGCGTCTCCTGCTCCGTTTTTATAGTCTCGCTTTTTGAGAGTTCCTTGATCGAAAGGGGTGCCTGGCAACGGGCCCCCTCGGTCAAGGACCTAGGTGCAAGCGAAGTAAATTCAAAGTCCTGCTTTGCTTGCACGTTGGGTAATTTCGGTTTCGCGTGTATCTCGCAGCGTCTGCGTTTTTACGCGGTCAGTGCCCGTCGTCGAGCGGATGTAATATGAGTAGTTATACCTTAATAGTTATATCTTTTAGGGATATAACATCCCTCCCCGTTAAAGAAGAAAAACGAAGGTACGTAGTTTTTCGCTTAAAACTAAAGTTTATAAATGTTTTATACCCGTTTACAATATAATTATAATTGTTTCTTATTTTATAAAAATGTGTGCTATTGCTTTTTTTTAGTATGGATCTAGGTAAACTCTAGTCATCGTCAAGTATCGTTACTCTTGGTCTTCTTTTTGTCTTTTTTGTTTTTTATTTTCCAAACTACAATGGCAATAATAGATATTATGATTAGAGTTATTATTAATCCGCTCGAGGTCATGGGGTAAATAAACTGTCGTTTTGTGTAAAACTTCTATTCATTGTTTCGTAAATCGTTGTCTATGTCGTTTATCTTTGCTCTTAACTCTATTAGTTCTATGTTGTGTTGTATCAGGTTATCTAATGTGTCGAGTATTCTTATGTCTTTGTCTTGTGATGGTGCAATGTTGAAATTTGGTAAATATGTGTCTATGCTTGCTACGTAGATTGTCTTTTTTGTTTCTAATGTCATGTCCTCTGTTTTAATTTGGCAGATTCCTCGTAAGGTCAGTCTGCCTGTATTTTTTATTACCAAATTGCTTTCTGTATGTTCATCGCATTTTATATTTATTTTTTCTTTTTTGGCTGTTGAGTACAGCCATGTATGTGGTTGATGTAACGGGATTCATAACGTCGTTCTCGTTATCCGATAGTGTACCTTACATTCATGCTTATTTTGCACTTGTTGCGTATACAGTTGCAATTCGCACGGTATATTAGTATTTATGCGATAAGTCGGCATGCTGTGCTCGCATATATAATAGGAGTCTATTTTGCTACATTTTTGCAAATCTTTGTGTGTTATAATTAAATATGTTAGTTTAAAGTTATCTATGGCAAACATATTGTTTTCTATTTGTATACTTTTAAACGTTTTATTATATGCTGGCGCGGGGAATTCGATTGCATTTATAATGTTATATTTAGGTTGTGAAATTATTGGGAAACGCAGTATCGTATATAGGTTATAGTCCTTACTTACGTATGCGCTTACGCTTGCGTGTTTCTTTATTTCGTGCCAACTTGCTGTATGTGTCCTAAACGGGAAGTAATATCCCTGTTCTAACTGCGCTGCGGCTTCCGTTAAATGCGCGACAATGTTGTCGAACGGCACTAATTTTGGATACATGTTTCCTTCCTTAATTTGCGCCAAGTATTCTATAATATTTTCAGCGTCCCTAATGGAGTCTGTTAAAGCTGCCATAATTACTTTGTATTGTTCCTGTATTTTTTCTAGTGTAATATATTCTGCTAAATTTTCTTGTAAGAGTTTCTCACTTTGCTCGATTATATTTTCTAATTTGTTTAAGTGTGTTAACATGTTGATTACTGTCAGTTGGTTTCGAACTGTGTGTTGTATTGTGCTTTGTCGGTTATATATTAACTCTAGTTGTTTATTTATATTTTTTTCGTCTTCCGCGTCCATGGTACTAAACAATGTTTTTGCTATTGTACCTATTCCGTTGATTATTCCCCTGCGTTTGTCTGTACGTCTGTCGTAGATTGTAGTTATTTGCACTGTTATTTTTTCTAAATAGTTTAATTTTTGTTTTGTAATGTTAACTAAGTTAAGGCATATGTTTTCCGTTGCATTAGTACATTGCACTTTTTTTCTGTTTGTTCTATGTAATTTCGTATATGTTCCTGCTTCGTACTTAGTGTTGCTAAATCTAATTTTATCACTAACTTCCATGTGCTTTTAGAGTAGTGTAAATGACCTATTCTTTTGAAGTGTATACCTGGTTCGTTGGTGAATTCTTCAAGTTCGTACGGTTCTTGATAAAAAATTGCACACAACGGTATATACGCATGATTACAAATAAAGTAGTAAGAGGAAATATATATATATCATTACAGGATGCTCGTATTCAATGCCAACGCAGCGGTATTTGGCTTGACTGTCTTAATACCGCTGCGTTGGCATTGAATACAAGCATCCTGTAATGATATATATATATATTTCCTCTTACTACTTTATTTGTAATCATGCGTATATACCTTTGTGTGCAATTTTTTATCAAGAGAGCGGAGCGTTTGTTCTATATGTCGTCTGTCGTCACCTTTTAGTCTTATGACAACTTTTCTCGCGGTTATGTCCCGTTACAATTCTTGTTCCTATTGCGGACAGCGCTTTGTGCACTGGTTTAAATTCAGGTGCTCGGTGTGCTCCGATGAAGCGTGATGTCAATGGGGCGCCTATCGGGCGCCGCTTGTGGGACCGGAGTTGCCCCGTGATCGGCTGGCGCGGGTCTATGAGGCCGTAGGCCGTATAATTAACTTAGTGAGGTCCTATCGGGTTTCCCTTGACGTGTTGTGCACCGGGGTGCGAGTTGTGCAGGAAGTGCGTGTGATGCCTATAGAGCGGGCGCCGGAGATTCCGCTTCGGCTAATAAGAGCGGCCTTGGACGTGAGGAGATCCTTCTCCTATTGTTTTTTGCGGGATGACTTAGAAGGGGACTCGTCTGATGATAATTAGACGATAATAGGTAAGTTCCTAGTTTTCAATAAATAATTTTAATCTATTTGTGTGCATGCGTATTGCTCTTTTACCCTTCTTCACTGTATAATCCACACTTGAATTTTTTTTTATTATCGTGTACGGTCCTGCCCATAATGCGTCTAATTTCTTGGATCGTTCGCGTTGGAGCATTTTGTCATACACAAGCACCTTATCTCCCACTCTAAATTTTGCTTCCTTCACGGTCTTGTCATATTGGTTTTTAGCCTTTAATTTTTCTTCTTTTATACGGTCTCCCGCAATTTGACTAGTCGCTCGTCATCTTTCTTTCAATTTTTGCGCGTAGTTGTCATAGGTATACGTTGGTTTATGTAAGGCGGTTTATTTAAGGTTGTCGGTAACTTTGCTTGGTATCCGTAAGTATGCTCAAAGGGGTACTTGTGGCTGTGTGGGGGGTCGTGTTGTATGCGAACATAGCGTAGGAGATCCACTTGTCCCAGTCTGTCTGGTCATTATTTATGTAATGTCTTACAAGGGACCGTTACAAACTGAACAATAGCTACAGCGTAGACAAAATTATCCAAACATCTTGACTCTTTTTGGATCATTTTCCACCCAAAAACTAGACCGGAAATAAAAAAAATACAAATAATAAAATAATAAAATAATTTTTTTTTAATTTTTTGATGCCTGTCGTGCTTCCTCGTTTTTTATTTTATTTTTTTACTTGTTATCTATCCGATTCGACTCCAATCTGATTAACTCAAACCAAAATCCGCTTAATACTAATGAGCCATAACATACTAATGATTAGGTCAAGTCGGAGCCTCTGTGAAGTTGGCACCCCATTTTTTAAAAAACTAATTTTTTCTTTGAATTCTGAATGCACCCCGAAGAGTTCTAAAGTTCCTTATTAATTTTAAAAATAGTTCCGGCGAATTAAGCTAAAAAAACCAATTTTGAATTTTGGGGGTGCTAATTTCACAAAATGAAATGTTTAAATCAGCGATAACAATGAAAGTATTACGAATATTTAATTTTGTCATTAGGAGTGTGTGTGTGTGTGGTTTGTGTGTGTGTGTGTGTGCGTGTGTGTGTGTGCGTGTGTGTGTGTGTGTGTGTGTGTGCTGTGGTTTGTGTGACACAACAGAGGTCAGGACCCTACGGTTCGTCACTCCCGTAGTATTTCACGACTCCAAACCCTCTTTGTTGTGTGTGTGTGTGTGTGTGTGTGTGTGTGTGCGTGCGATGGCGCATGTAAATTACATAAAAATTTTTTTTTATAATTTTATAAGTTATATATGTTATATTATATAAATATTTATGCTTAATTGTTATTTATTATGGAATATATTATTATATGCGGTACTACTTCTTCATTATCTATTGATGCTATTTTTGGTTTAGACATCATATCGTCATACATGTACCAGCCAGTCGTATCACATATGTATGCTGTGTAATGTCCGTTATTTTTATTACTAGCATATTGATGATAGGATACTGCACCAGCTAAAATGTAACACTGTTTATTAATATTTAAATTCTTAGGTACGGAGTCGAGTGTATTTGTTTTTTCTATTCCTATTGAAGCAGCATATCGCTTGTCTGTGAAGACACTGCAATCAATGAGCAAGTGTGATTAAAAATTATATTTTTCCAGCACGCTTTGATGACATTCTCTGCATATCGAATGTTTGTCGTAGTTGGTGTCGATTATAGCGTTTTGTAAATCGGAAAGACCATTTTGTAAAATTATATCAACGTTAATAGTGACTATTGGAACTTTTCGCAAATTTTCATGATTGCAATGTTGGCATTTTTTGCTTATACTTAGACTGGGAAAATTTGCGAATAAGTGTTCCGCTAAATGCGCGACATTGCAATTCGTATTTAAATGCATAACATTTGCTCGATATGGTTGCATTTCAAAAATGGATACAGTACTAAGAATTTTAGTACGTTCCGTATAAATATTGCTCGTAATTTTAGCACTGTCTATGATTAAAATGCTTTTTGCAAAATTACAAAAATTGTTATTTTCCTTAGTAATGATATTATTATAAGTTTCATTAGTCACTATTGCATTTGTTATTATTTGCGTTAAAGAATCAAATGCACATGTCTCGCGAACAACAATAAAATTACCACTACAACGCGATGCTTTAAGCAAGCTGCCGTTTTTTAATAAAGGTATGGTAATTTGTTTTAATGTTGGCATGTCGTTCCAATTTGGGCAATTATCAAGATAAGTATTTTTTCGTTTCTTATTTGATAATTGCGGCGTTTCATTTTGAATTGGATCTTCTAATTCAACATTTGATTTTTTATGGATGGTTAATCCACGCCAATTTTCTACGACATCCCACATATTTTCATTTGTGACTGTTGATTTTTCTATTATGTGTGCCGTATTAATATCCAGAAGCGATAACAAAACCTTACCTTGTAACCAATCGATATGTCGAATGATAAATTTGTCGACTCGCATTGGCAATTCTCCTGCGAAAGTTCTGCATTTTAGGCTGGAGAACGCTGCTTCGACAGTTGAGGACGTGGCTACTTCTTTATCACAGGAGAAATGATAATTCATAATGGCTGTCCACAATGGTAAATAAGAAATTAATTTTTTTAAATTTTTTGCGATTTCCGGATTGTAATACGCATTAATTACAGAATCTGATGTAGCCTTCGCTGCTTCAGTTTCTGCCGCCTCGAAAATACATTTAGCCCATTCTGTCCATCCTGATTTTTCAGAAACCAAATCTTCATTGTAAATTGCTTCTTCGGTTTCTTCCGCTGCTTCATCGATAGGATCTTCGATTGACGTTCCTTTGATAATTTCATTAATAGTTCTCAAATGCAACTCCGAATTGAGAAGTTTAGAATTTTTATTGCAGCCTATGTCCTCGCTCAAAGCAATTATCATTATGGACGTTAATGCATCTTTTATGTTTTTTACATCTTTCATTTTATAAATATGGCCTATACTCCTTAAATAAAATTGGCGAACTTTTTTAACTTTACCGCGAAGGCAGTCCCAGCTAGCAATAATTTTGATAAAATGACTAACATCAAATCTGATATATAATAACACTTTGGTAATTTATTCTCTTCTCGTTCTAAAATTATAATATTATATAAAATTTGTAAATAATCACGTGTATCCGCGCAATTTGAAAATACTTTCGATACAGCCATTAAAAGAGCTTTACTGAAATCAATTACCACCATTCGTGGTGCAGGTGCTCCGTCCTTTAAAATAGATAAAAAGAAATATGCAATCATTGCAGCATCTTGTTTCGTTGACACCTATTTGAAACACCGGAGTGCTGTTTGTCTCCGTTACTAGCACACATTGATAAATAAACATGTGAGGGCTTTTCTCATTATTTAAGAGCTTTAATTTTTTTGCAAAACTACCCGTTGCATCGATAGTTAAAAAACTATTCAAGTTTTGACGCGTAGTGGTTTTATACAATAATTGTTGCTCCTCTGTCCAATACATGCAGAAGAAGGGGTCAAGTCCTATGTTTCGAATGATACCTGCAAGAGATTCATATTTTGCCAAATTTAAGTTAAGAATTGGATCGCTGTGTTTCAATTCAAGACGACGATCCAATTCTTGTTGCTTGGCTTTCCGAAGCACTGTAGTAGTGTATAACGTTGGTGGAATGGGATCACCATTGTCCATTAAACTTTTTGCTTCGAATGTTCTCCACGTGCTGGCATCTTGCTTACTTTCCACTAAATGCGATGCAATTTTCTGACGTAGATTTCCTTTTAATTGACGCTTCTTTTTGTGTAAAAATTCATACTTAAAATTTTTTAAGCTGCACTGAAATATTAGGTCTTCATTTTTTTTTGGTTTTTTCAATAAATGACCAGAGAGCTTCGCCTTACATTCTACACATAAACCCACAAAACGCGCGTAATATTTAGCATCAATACTCTGGAAAACTTTTGCATTTTTGAAAGCAAAAGCGCATGGAAATTTTTTCTGTTCCCATATTTTAGATGCAAATATGTGAGTCCATTTTCCAGGTTGCAATAGTACATAGTTACGAGTACAATATGTCTTTTTTGTAGGTTTTAAGGTTTTCCAAACATCGTTAGAAAAGACAAGGGAAAATGTTATATTGTCAGTAATTTTTTCTGTTGTATCTGATATATTTGATATATTGAATGTACTATCATCTACTGTTTTCTCTATTTCTGTGCTTTTATTTACATTAAATGTACGCATAACATAATCTTTCATTCCACTTCTATTACTGTTTAATATTGTATAGATATTTAAAGCCACAATCTCCACTTGATTCCTCTCGAGTAATATAGCCAAACGCGATGTTATTGCGACAATTATGAAGGAAAGAACATTTTGGAAAGGAATTTGAATTCTATGGTTGGGATCTCAAAAATTCCCCCTGTTCCTTCTCTTAACATCCCCTGTAAAGAAAATTTTTGAGATCCCAACCATAGGATTCAAATTCCTTTCCAAAATGTTCTTTCCTTCATAATTGTCGCAATAACATCGCGTTTGGCTCTATTGGTCGAGAGGAATCAAGTGGAGATTGTGGCTTTAAAAATTAAAAGAGCTGACTAAATAATTATTCGCATTATTGTATAGATATGTTTCGGGCCAATAACAGAACCTAAATTGTGCATGTGATCTGATATTCTTTTAAAAATATTATTGGTTGGTGGCAATACCTTGCCATTTTCATCAATAGCCCTGTACTCCACTTGCCCTAAGGTTTCAATTAATTTCTCGCGATCGTACATGTTTTCTTTCTTTTTGGAAGAACGAAGATTTTTTTTCAGCTTTCGTCAATATATATATATATATATATATATATAATTTAATATATTATATTATATATATACAACATATATATATATATATATATATATTTATATATAATATTAAAAAGAAGCGTTGTGTATTTAGTCTAGCAAATCGTAAAACGGCGATTTTTTTCTTTTACAGTTGCAGAGGAGTCAGCTCAGCGCAATGGTAAAGGCAATAATCAGTGAGAAACGATACAGCGCTTTTTATTTATAACATTCGTCTGTCTCGGCTCATTCGGCGTGCGTATCGCAGGGATAGCGCGATATATAGATAAAGATTAAAATCAGTGATCCGTATTGTTTGCTCAAAAGCTCGTACATTAGTACTTGCGAGAGTGAAAGAATAAAGATCGCCTTTAATTAGAGAACTACCGATACTCTAACATTGTATCTTTGATGCAGTGCTGTCTTCTTAGCGAGCAGCACTCACGTCGTGGACGTGATTTTCTATCACTTACCTGTTTAATTCTTTCTTACTCTAATTAAGAATGGCGGAGCTTTCTGAAAAAGATCGAATAACACTGTTAATGATGCGAGGATGGGGAGATCAACAAAGAGGGTATAAAACAGTAACGCGATTATTTAATGAAAATTTTCGGAATGAAAATAATAGGATCTCTAAAAGTACTGTAATTCGTACTATTCAACGTTTCATGCATATTTGTATAGTAGGGATCATTTGCGACAAAAATCATATGTAGTAAAAAATTCCTACTATGCATCGTTTACGAGATAATTGACATTTTATGTATGAAAGTAGTAAGTTTGATTCTAAGTATTTTTGAACGGTTTGAAATGTCAAAGAGAGTTCGGAGAAGAAAACATACAATGTTTGTTTATAGAACATTTATTAACACATAAATTGCTCGAAATTTTGACCATCATGTTCAATACAATATTCAACGCGTTACGACACAAAATCACTAGAGCTGTTAAAGGCATTACAGCAGAAATGCTGCAGTCAACAATGAGGAATATTATAAAACGCGTTGAATATTGTATTGAACATGATAGTCAAAATTTCGAGCAATTTATGGGTTAATAAATGTTCTATAAACAAACATTGTATGTTTTCTTCTCCGAACTCTCTTTGACATTTCAAACCGTTCAAAAATACTTAGAATCAAACTTACTACTTTCATACATAAAATGTCAATTATCTCGTAAACGATGCATAGTAGGAATTTTTTACTACATATGATTTTTGTCGCAAATGATCCCTACTATACAAATATGCATAAAAAATTATAGGTATCCATTTAAAAAAACTATGTTAATCTGCATAACTCGAAAGGACCACGAGTAGAACAAAAATTATTACGCGCACTTTGTAGCTGACTTAGAGCCGTGCAAATTCTTCTTATTAAACTTTCTTGTAACTTCAACCAATTGCGAGATATTTGCTCAGACATCTATGGACAGACACCCTGTATATATACAGGGTAGTCAAAAAGTATCGGACCTCCCCAATATTTCCGTTCCCTTGCATTTTACAAGAAAATGTTTTAGACAAAAGTTGTAGGGTTTAAAAAGATCTATTTACTTATCTTATCAGTTTGACCTTGGATGACGTCGCCAAGGTCAGATCGAAATTACATTAACTTTTTTAAACGGAACACCTAACTTTTTATTGCATATTCTTGTAGCTTATCTCGAGACCTTTCCAAAACACTACACGAAAGTTTATTTTCGTTGAGTACTTTCCGAGTTGTAAGGCTTGAAATCTACAGTGTACTGTAGTGTGGGTCCAGCCAGTTAAGGCAAGAGTGGCGTGTGGGTCCGGCCAGTTAAGGCAAGTGTGGCGTGGTCCAGCCAGTTAAGGCAAGTGTGGCGTGTGTCCGGCCAGTTAAAGCAAGTGTGGCGTGTGGGTCCGGCCAGTTAAGGCGAATTTTATTCCAATTGGTCAGCTTGAGCAAAATATTCAATTGTATCAAACAATTCACAACAAATGTTCAAATTGTTGCCCTTCAACAGCCTGGCAATGTGCCAATCTGTTATAAACAGCTAAAACCGCATTCCGGTACGTTTCCGGCGGTATTAGTTGTACCTCTTGAGTTATTCTCCCTCTTAAATCATCTAAATCTTGAGGTTTGGTGGCATAAACTTTACTTTTCAAGTAACCCTATAAAAAAAAGTCAAGTGGGGTCAAATCTGGAGACCGAGGTGGCCACTCAATATGACCCCTTCGCCCTATCCACCTGTCCTGAAAGACCTCATTCAAATATTGACGGACAATGACACCATAATGAGGTGGAGCTCCATCCTGTTGGAAATAAATTTCATCCATATTTCCACCAGCTATGTCTCGAATAGCTGGAACAATTTGTTCGCGAAGCATGACTGTGTAAACCTGTGCTGTCAAATTGCCTTCAATGAAGAAAGGACCAACTGGTCTATCATTAAGAATACCAGCCCATACGTTAAATTTTTGTGGATATTGGGTATGATTGTCTCTTTTCCAATGAGGATTAACGTCACTCCAGTATCTACAATACAATTATGTCTATTTACATTTCCAGTCAGTTCAAATGTTGCCTCATCAGAGAAAACAATATTATTAAGTAATAGAGGGTCCTCGGCAATCATCTCCATCATAAGATCACAAAATTCGATGCGTCTATCAAAATCGTCTTCGGACAACTCTTGGCACAAATGGAGTTTGTATGGATGCCATTTATTCAATTTCAAAATTTTACTGACAGATCCATGAGAGATTTCGTGTTCTTGTGCAACGCGATCGATGGAAATATGGGGATTTTCAACGACAGACTGTAAAACATTTAATGCCTTATCATTATTTGTTGCTGTTTTACGTCGACCAGATCTTGGGCGGTTTTTAATGCTACCAAGGTCCTCGAAACGTTGAATAGTACGGATTACAGTACTTTTAGAGATCCTATTATTTTCATTCCGAAAATTTTCATTAAATAATCGCGTTACTGTTTTATACCCTCTTTGTTGATCTCCCCATCCTCGCATCATTAACAGTGTTATTCGATCTTTTTCAGAAAGCTCCGCCATTCTTAATTAGAGTAAGGAAGAATTAAACAGGTAAGTGATAGAAAATCACGTCCAAGACGTGAGTGCTGCTCGCTAAGAAGACAGCACTGCATCAAAGATACAATGTTAGAGTATCGGTAGTTCTCTAATTAAAGGCGATCTTTATTCTTTCACTCTCGCAAGTACTAATGTACGAGCTTTTGAGCAAACAATACGGATCACTGATTTTAATCTTTATCTATATATCGCGCTATCCCTGCGATACTCACGCCGAATGAGCCGAGACAGACAAATGTTATAAATAAAAAGCGCTGTATCGTTTCTCACTGATTATTGCCTTTACCATTGCGCTGAGCTGACTCCTCTGCAACTGTAAAAGAAAAAAATCGCCGTTTTACGATTTGCTAGACTAAATACACAACGCTTCTTTTTAATATTATATATAAATATATATATATATATGTTGTATATATATAATATAGTATATTAAATTATATATATATATATATATATATATTGTATATATATAATATAATATATTAAATTATATATATATATATATATATATATATATATATTGACGAAAGCTGAAAAAAAATCTTCGTTCTTCCAAAAAGAAAGAAAACATGTACGATCGCGAGAAATTAATTGAAACCTTAGGGCAAGTGGAGTACAGGGCTATTGATGAAAATGGCAAGGTATTGCCACCATCCAATAATATTTTTAAAAGAATATCAGATCACATGCACAATTTAGGTTCTGTTATTAGCCCGAAACATATCTATACAATATTAAACAGTAATAAAAGTGGAATGAAAGATTATGTTATGCGTACATTTAATGTAAATAAAAGCGCAGAAATAGAGAAAACAGTAGATGATAGTACATTCAATATATCAAATATATCAGATACAACAGAAAAAATTACTGACAATATAACATTTTCCCTTGTCTTTTCTAACGATGTTTGGAAAACCTTAAAACCTACAAAAAAGACATATTGTACTCGTAACTATGTACTATTGCAACCTGGAAAATGGACTCACATATTTGCATCTAAAATATGGGAACAGAAAAAATTTCCATGCGCTTTTGCTTTCAAAAATGCAAAAGTTTTCCAGAGTATTGATGCTAAATATTACGCGCGTTTTGTGGGTTTATGTGTAGAATGTAAGGCGAAGCTCTCTGGTCATTTATTGAAAAAACCAAAAAAAAATGAAAACCTAATATTTCAGTGCAGCTTAAAAAATTTTAAGTATGAATTTTTACACAAAAAGAAGCGTCAATTAAAAGGAAATCTACGTCAGAAAATTGCATCGCATTTAGTGGAAAGTAAGCAAGATGCCAGCACGTGGAGAACATTCGAAGCAAAAAGTTTAATGGACAATGGTGATCCCATTCCACCAACGTTATACACTACTACAGTGCTTCGGAAAGCCAAGCAACAAGAATTGGATCGTCGTCTTGAATTGAAACACAGCGATCCAATTCTTAACTTAAATTTGGCAAAATATGAATCTCTTGCAGGTATCATTCGAAACATAGGACTTGACCCCTTCTTCTGCATGTATTGGACAGAGCAGAGGAGCAACAATTATTGTATAAAACCACTACGCGTCAAAACTTGAATAGTTTTTTAACTATCGATGCAACGGGTAGTTTTGCAAAAAAATTAAAGCTCTTAAATAATGAGAAAAGCCCTCACATGTTTATTTATCAATGTGTGCTAGTAACGGAGACAAACAGCACTCCGGTGTTTCAAATAGTGTCAACGAAACAAGATGCTGCAATGATTGCATATTTCTTTTTATCTATTTTAAAGGACGGAGCACCTGCACCACGAATGGTGGTAATTGATTTCAGTATAGCTCTTTTAATGGCTGTATCGAAAGTATTTTCAAATTGCGCGGATACACGTGATTATTTACAAATTTTATATAATATTATAATTTTAGAACGAGAAGAGAATAAATTACCAAAGTGTTATATCAGACTTGATGTTAGTCATTTTATCAAAATTATTGCTAGCTGGGACTGCCTTCGCGGTAAAGTTAAAAAAGTTCGCCAATTTTATTTAAGGAGTATAGGCCATATTTATAAAATGAAAGATGTAAAAAACATAAAAGATGCATTAACGTCCATAATGATAATTGCTTTGAGCGAGGACATAGGCTGCAATAAAAATTCTAAACTTCTCAATTCGAAGTTGCATTTGAGAACTATTAATGAAATTATCAAAGGAACGTCAATCGAAGATCCTATCGATGAAGCAGCGGAAGAAACCGAAGAAGCAATTTACAATGAAGATTTGGTTTCTGAAAAATCAGGATGGACAGAATAGGCTAAATGTATTTTCGAGGCGGCAGAAACTGAAGCAGCGAAGGCTACATCAGATTCTGTAATTAATGCGTATTACAATCCGGAAATCGCAAAAAATTTAAAAAAATTAATTTCTTATTTACCATTGTGGACAGCCATTATGAATTATCATTTCTCCTGTGATAAAGAAGTAGCCACGTCCTCAACTGTCGAAGCAGCGTTCTCCAGCCTCCAGCCTAAAATGCAGAACTTTCGCAGGAGAATTGCCAATGCGAGTCGACAAATTTATCATTCGACATATCGATTGGTTACAAGGTAAGGTTTTGTTATCGCTTCTGGATATTAATACGGCACACATAATAGAAAAATCAACAGTCACAAATGAAAATATGTGGGATGTCGTAGAAAATTGGCGTGGATTAACCATCCCATAAAAAATCAAATGTTGAATTAGAAGATCCAATTCAAAATGAAACGCCGCAATTATCAAATAAGAAACGAAAAAATACTTATCTTGATAATTGCCCAAATTGGAACGACATGCCAACATTAAAACAAATTACCATACCTTTATTAAAAAACGGCAGCTTGCTTAAAGCATCGCGTTGTAGTGGTAATTTTATTGTTGTTCGCGAGACATGTGCATTTGATTCTTTAACGCAAATAATAACAAATGCAATAGTGAGTGACTAATGAAACTTATAATAATATCATTACTAAGGAAAATAACAATTTTTGTAATTTTGCAAAAAGCATTTTAATCATAGACAGTGCTAAAATTACGAGCAATATTTATACGGAACGTACTAAAATTCTTAGTACTGTATCCATTTTTGAAATGCAACCATATCGAGCAAATGTTATGCATTTAAATACGAATTGCAATGTCGCGCATTTAGCGGAACACTTATTCGCAAATTTTCCCAGTCTAAGTATAAGCAAAAAATGCCAACATTGCAATCATGAAAATTTGCGAAAAGTTCCAATAGTCACTATTAACGTTGATATAATTTTACAAAATGGTCTTTCCGATTTACAAAACGCTATAATCGACACCAACTACGACAAAAATTCGATATGCAGAGAATGTCATCAAAGCGTGCTGGAAAAATATAATTTTCAATCACACTTGCTCATTGATTGCAGTGTCTTCACAGACAAGCGATATGCTGCTTCAATAGGAATAGAAAAAACAAATACACTCGACTCCGTACCTAAGAATTTAAATATTAATAAACAGTGTTACATTTTAGCTGGTGCAGTATCCTATCATCAATATGCTAGTAATAAAAATAACGGACATTACACAGCATACATATGTGATACGACTGGCTGGTACATGTATGACGATATGATGTCTAAACCAAAAATAGCATCAATAAATAATGAAGAAGTAGTACCGCATATAATAATATATTCCATAAAAAATAACAATTAAGCATAAATATTTATATAATATAACATATATAACTTATAAAATTATAAAAAAAAATTTTTATGTAATTTACATGCGCCATCGCACGCACACAACACACACACACACACACACACACACACAACAGAGAGGGTTTGGAGTCGTGAAATACTACGGGAGTGACGAACCGTAGGGTCCTAACCTCTGTTGTGTCACACAAACCACACACACACACACACACACACACACACACACACACACACACACAAACCACACACACACACACACACAAGCACACCCACACATGAGGTTGTAAATCCGACTGTGCAACCTCCATGCGGTACACCTTGGATAATGCTAATGCCAGCGGTACTTAAACTTTGAGGATTTTTAACTCGGGCAGTATTCTTTAGAAAAAATATGAATAATTTTATCAAAGTTCTAAATAGCACCTCACGAGTAATACCAATAACTATTAATGCTCGAAGCGCTAGAACCGATATGATATATAAAAAGTTATCGTAAATTTTTGTATCTCATATCAAAAAATTTCTAAGTTCCGATAAACAAAATTTTTTCAAAAGTTCTGGCAGTTTTATTAACAGTTCTGGATAGCACCTTACGAGTTCTATCAATAATTATTAATGCTCGAAGCGCTAGAGCGGATATATAAAAAGTTATCGTAAATTTTCGTATCTCAAATCAAAAAATTTCTAAGTTCCGATAAAAAAAAAATTTTTTTTTTTAATTCTGGCAGTTCTATTAACAGTTCTGGATAGCACCTCACGAGTTCTATCAATAACTAATAATGCTCGAAGCGCTAGAACGGATATATAAAAAGTTATCGTAAATTTTCATATATTAAATTTAAAAAATTTTTTTTTTTAATTTTGCTAGTTTTATTAACAGTTCTGAGTAGCACCACAAGAGTTCTAAAGAAAATCCTAATGACAAAATTAAATATTCGTAATACTTTCATTGTTATCGCTGATTTAAACATTTCATTTTGTGAAGTTAGCACCCCCAAAATTCAAAATTGGTTATTTTAGCTTAATTCGCCGGAACTATTTTTAAAATTGATAAGGAACCTCAGAACTCTTCGGGGTGCATTCAGAACTCAAAGAAAAAATTAGTTTTTTAAAAAATGGGGTGCCAACTTCACAGAGGCCGAGTCGGACATAAATGGATTGATTCACTGGCAGTTTATGTGCAACTTATTGATTATACAATGGTGGAAACAGAAGAATTGCTCACAATGAGCGCATTTAAAATTTGACATGTTGAAACACTTTCAAAAGAGCAGCAATCCAGTTTGGAGAAGCGAAAATAATAGTCACAAAACAAACGGGTAACAAATCTGAGTGGTCGTTCGGGCAAGTATTCTGCCTTGTAAAAAGGCAAAGCGAATCATATCCCGAAAATCGATCGGCACGGAACTGCAAATAAGCGAACGCTTGCAACTTGAAGTAGTTGTTTCGTTGCCATATTTTGAAGTCATCGATCTCGAGAGTGTCACATATAAAGCGAATGAAGACCTTCAACGGTCGAAATAGTACACATTGAGTTGCTGCGTGGTTCCAGTTCCAGGAGGAATTAACATGCGCTTCACAGCGATGTCGGGAAAATCGGCTGCGATTTGGTTGAAACTAGCATCATCCTTGTTGGCCCGAGTCGCAACAAGAGAAGACACATGTCGATATTTGATTGCCGCAGTTGGGGCAAAAAAGTCTGCCCGAAGGTACGTTTGCAAATCTGACTTATTCATCATTGCACTCGTTCCAGGATAAGCGTTGATGCCGGGTGGAATAACGGTGGTGCTTGGAAACTGGCGAGTCGTTGTCTTTGCCTAATGAGCTTGATTCGGAACTCTTCAAATACAAGGTGGACATTAACGTCCCGTCCATGCTGATCGTGGGCATAATCGTATAAGAATGGGTTGGGTCGCATTCTTGGACCCCACCTTCACATAGACCTGCTGTGCACCTCGAATGTTCATGGTTCGGCGGTACCCATGCATTTTCTTGTTGAAACCTGATTGATCGATGTTTACAACTTGAAAAGAAGCGAATCCATCTTTAATCAGGTCTTCTAAAACATCCTGAGAAACTTCTCTCATATACGTGCCTTCGTTTCTTCTTCGTCACGGAAGAAGTTCCTTCCAATTTTGTGGGTTATATTTTTAAAAACAATGTTGAATCGTTGCTTGAATTTCAGCAACCAGGAAGGTGTGGCGCGAAATTGGGTTCGTGGTGTCCACCATTGAGACTTTCAACTTTATAGC
Organism: Nylanderia fulva; assembly: GCF_048542155.1. Lineage (NCBI taxonomy): Eukaryota > Metazoa > Arthropoda > Insecta > Hymenoptera > Formicidae > Nylanderia > Nylanderia fulva. The sequence continues at coordinate 98,077 of NW_028190184.1, read as the reverse complement.
TCAAAGGCGGATCAGCCTATCGGTCACGATCTTATTCCGGCTTGATGGTTCAGGAACTGTTCATACACCTGACGTTGAGCTGCCGCATAGTGAATCTGTCCGAGGTGCTTCCGCCGCGCCCATTTTTTCAGCTTTGTAGTTGCTCATCAAGAAGATGGTAATAACTCGCCACAGATCCCATCTTGCGCTTTTTGCCACGGTGAAGAAAGTTGTCCCCAATTGTAATCAATCTGATCACAATCTTTTCCTTCCTGCTTGGTTCAGTACGCCCAAGCCTTCTCGAATTTCTCTTGTTTACATCCTCAGGCTTGATCAGGGACTCGTTCAGATAGGTGTTGGATCAAGTCCGGATTCTCCTCGAGATCATCCTCCACTTTATCCTTTCTTTTCGGATCAAATTCCTCTTCGAATACATCAAAATCAGGGTCCGGAACCAAACAATCCCTCACTGTTGATAATGATCTCACCAGAAACCAATTGCTTCGAGAGTTGTTTCTGCCATCGAGACCACATACTAATCGAAGTTCTGGTTCTGGTTCTGAACCACAGAAGACAACTCGTTCATGTCAATGGTGTGAATCCTGCAATAATATGGCAATGGCATTCGTGTCGTGATCTCGATCACGGACTGTCTGGATGGAATATTCTGTTCGGAATCCATTCCAATAATCTATACCGAATCTAATGAATTCTTGAACCAAGAACTACAATCAAAACATTAACCGAATCAAACCGAACCGGTCAGAATTGACAAGAATTCGCCAAGAACCAAACTATCTTCAAACTACAGAAACCAAATAAAAAATCAAAGGAAAAGATAACAATCCAACAACAAACCCAATGATGCCAAATGTAATGATTAGAGACTTGACCAAAACCAAGATAACGGAACTTTCGAACGGTTTCACAGATGATAGAATTTCGATGATTAGGTAACCAACTGTAGTGAGACACTGCCGCTCTTTTCGATTATATGAGTTTGTGCTTTTCTATGTGTAACGTCGTTTACGGCATTACACTTGCATTGTAATAGGTTTGGGCAATGACAGCCGCCTTATCACATAATTATCCAAACAATAAACAACAACAAATAATTGTCATTGTCTTGAAGTCCTTTGTGATTTTTCTGGTGTGGGTGTGATCCGCAATATTGCACACTGGTCAGCATCTTACAGTTGGTTACCTAATCACCGAAATTCTATCATTCTTTGGAACCGTTCGAAAGTTCCGTTATCGTGGTTTTGGTCAAGTCTCTAATTATTACATTTGACATCATTGGGTTGTTGTTGGATTGTTATCTTTTCCTTTGATTTTCATTTACTCTGTAGTTTGAAGATAGTTTGGTTCTTGGCGAATTCTTGTCGATTCTGGCCAGTTCGGTCGATTCGGTTATTGTTTGATTGTAGTTCTTGGTTCAAGGATTCATTAGATTCGGTATAGATTATTGGAATGGATTCCGAACAGAATATTCCATCCAGACAGTCCGTGATCGAGATCACAAATGTCATTGCCATAGCCATATTATGCAGGATTCACACCCATTGGACATGAACGAGTTTGTCTTCTGTGTTCAGAACCAGAACCAGACCTTTGATAGTATGTGGCTCGATGGCGGATGTTTGTTACCTTGTGTGTGACTATTTGTTTTCCGCTTTTCCGAACTAGAATTGCTGCTCTTTTGAAAGATGTTTTCAAAACATGTCAGGATTTAAATGCGCTCCATTGTGAGCAATCCTGTTGTTTCCACCATTGTATAATCAATGAGTTGCACATAAACTGCCAGTGAATCACTCCATTTATGTCCGACTTGACCTAATCATTAGTTATGTATTGGCTCATTAGTATTAGCAGATTTGGTTTGGGTTATCAGATTGGAGTCGAATCGGATATAGTAACCAATAAAAAAATAAAATAAAAAACGGAGCCAAGCAAGCCAACTCAAGCAAAATCGAAATTTAAAAAAAATTATTTTATATGCAATTGTTAATTCGCGAGAAATATTTGCGCTATCTTATCTTGGATTCGAAAACTTAGATATCGCTGATAATTCTTAGAAATTCATAGATAAAGCCGCCATTCCATTTCACCCCGTCGCAAGACACGTCACAACCAGCGAAGACATGTCGCAATCTGTGAAGCCTGCGTTCGCCCCCGCTGATATTTCTTAGAAATATACGTATCAACCCGCTTGATTGTCGGCGCTCGATCCATGCGGCAGCCTTTCGCAGAATTTTTATCTTATCTTCGGAGAAAATTTAGATGAAGAAACGCAACCCCCTTAGTAATAGATATCTGAATGTCGGCGCTCGATCCATGCGGCAGCCATTCGCAGAATTTTTATCTTATCTTCGGAGAAAATTTAGATGAAGAAACGCAACCCCCTTAGTAATAGATATCTGAATGTCGGCGCTCGATCCATGCGGCAGCCATTCGCAGAATTTTTATCTTATCTTCGGAGAAAATTTAGATGAAGAAACGCAACCCCCTTAGTAATAGATATCTGAATGTCGGCGCTCGATCCATGCGGCAGCCATTCGCAGAATTTTTATCTTATCTTCAGAGAAAATTTAGATGAAGAAACGCAACTCCTTTAGTAATAGATATCTGAATGTCGGCGCTCGATCCAAGCTTGGATTTTGCGGCAGCCCTTCGTAGAATTTATCTTATCTGCAAACTTTGATACCTTACAAAGACGCCGCTTATCTTGGATTCGAAAACTTAGCTTATCTTATCGGCAAACTTTGATACCTTACAAAGACGCCGCTTATCTTATCTTGGATTTTCTACGAAAACTTAGATATCGCTCAAGCTTATCTTATCTTGTTTATGAAAACTTAGATATCGCTCAAAGACGCCGCTTATCTTGTTTATGAAAACTTAGATATCGCTCAAGCTTATCTTATCTTGTTTATGAAAACTTAGATATTGCTCAAAGACGCCGCTTATCTTGTTTATGAAAACTTAGATATCGCTCAAAGACGCCGCTTATCTTATCTTGTAACAGATATCCGCTTATCTTGTTTATAAACATATCAGGTAACATGATCCCTTATCAGGTAACCTGAGCTGATAAGATAAGCTTATCTGCTGATAAGACCCCCTCCCCCGCGTGACGTCACCCCCCCCTCGCCCCCGATTTCCCCCCGCCCCGCACCCCCCCTCATTGTCCCCGGGTTAGAACCCCCATAGTATTCCTACTGCCATGCACGCTGCATCACCGAAACTCGCCTGAGGCGAAGAGTAAGTGTAACGCAGGTTCGAATCCTACCCAGACCCCAAGTTTGTGATCATCTTCGTTACTTATAGTATTTTTATTTTTAAATGTCTCAGCATCAGTGGTCTTTCCAGCATGTGATCGCTGTGATCGCTGAGTAAATACTAGAAAGCGACAAAATAATGATCCATTAGAAACACTTGCAAACAAAAAATCAAATTATAGTTGTCGTTGCAAAACGAATTGTCTATCGAGGTTTTGTGGTTGCGCAAAACGAAAAATTTCTTGCAAAGTAATATGTAAATGTGATATTCAACTTTGTGAAAACAAGGTAATATTTATTGTTATTTACTGATTTATAAAATGTTTTTATCGTGAGTAGCATTTTTAAGCAACTCTACGTAGAAATTAATTTTATTTTACAGGATACACATGATAATACTGCACATGCTGGAAAGAGCACTGATGCTGAGACATCTAAAAATAAAAATACTATAAGTAACGAAGTTGATCACGAACTTGGGGTCTGGGTAGGATTCGAACCTGCGTTACACTTACTCTTCGCCTCAGGCGAGTTTCGGTGACGCAGCGTGCATGGCTACCCTCCGCCCCAAGATATATTTTACTATGTATATTGATATTGTAACAATAATTTGATGTTATATATTTTTTAATAGAAGAATTAAACTTGTGAAATATTAAATATGGAGATTTTAATTTCAAAAGATTTGATAAAAGCAATGTCAGAGAAACTGATTTATATAAACATTATAGAACATTTTGAAAGGCTAGTAAATGAGTTTAAGAGTCTTCTTTTAAGTGAGTGATATTACATTTTGTATTATATTTCAAATTTCCAAATTATATTCTCATTCTCATGTATTATTCTTATGATATATCTTTTTTTTTGCAAATTTGTCGAATAATACAAATTTTACAAGATTAATAAAAATGCATAAATTTATCTGTTCTGCACTTTATTTTTATAGTAAAAGATATATCGGAACTTATTGTAAATATAGAATCTTGAGAAGCTTGAACAATATTATATTGCTTAAGGGGAGTGTGATTTATTGATTTACATAATAGAAATTAGTCAATATATCCTCTGGAATCTTCAATACAGAGAATTATAGATAATATTTTGCACGAAGATTTTCATCTTTTGGCACTTGAAAAGTTGACCATTTTTCTATACACTTATATTTATTTGTTGTACAATTCGGCACAACACATTCCGACGGCATTTTAATGAAATTTCAATTAAACAGATATGACATATGAGTTATGATATAGTCATTTAAAAAAAAAGAACTCTTACTATGCGATCACAGTGCCATACGGCTAGCGGTTAACTCAAGAAACTTTTGACATTCACTAAGAGCCTTACCCTCACCATGAGAGTTTCCAGACCTGTGTATACGACCGTGGTCTCGAATAATTGAACGCGACTAAACTCGGTGCGCGATATCACCGTTATAAAACGCTCTTGCACGTGTAAGCTCGTTCCTGTACGCATCTTTGTTTCTGAATAACAGCCATTAACCTACTTGCCCCGGTCTACCCTACGTGAAAATAAAAATATTTTAAAAAAATACCGGTTGAAATGGATAGAACACACTTGTAAAATATACTGAAAACTCTCCTTTTGCTTGAGTAATAATCAATTAATAAATAACATGTATATGTCAAATGAAATTGAGCCTAACCAAAGACGAAAACCAGCTGTTTGACAGGTATCAAAAAAAATTAATATTTGCTTTCACATATTAAATTATGCTTAAATGAGAGTCTTTGGTATATATTTTAACACTACGACAATTATTTAAAAACACTGCATTAAAACGAAAAAATAACGCTATACGTCGCAAAAATATTTTGGCTTGCTAAAATGTCATTTTTACTTATTTAGTAATAAATAAAATCATATTATTTGTTAATTATATTATTTTTGTTCATTATTGTACATTTTTATCGATAAAACAATATAGAGATTTTTATTTCTACCGTTTTGAATTAGTCGTCACTGTTAACGCGGACTTGGCAATCAAGTGTGCAGAAGCCTTAAATTATAGATTTTTTATATATGCTTCTTAAGAGAAGTGATGAAACTTAAACTAAGTTCGATTAAATTTAATTATTCTCAAATATATTCTACCTTTTGGAGCTAATAGAAGTGCTTTAGAATTAATTACGTATGATATTTGCGTTTTATCACAAATTTCGACTTTATGGTTTCGTAATATCTTTATAAGACCAATCTTTGTCTGATAAATAGCAAAGCGGCCGAAAAGTTTCGATTATAAAATACTTGTGCAATAACAAATAAACAAACAGAATTTGAAGGAAATATCCCAGACAACAAAACGTTTAAAATCGGAACATAAGACGTCTTAAAGGAGTCATTAAGATGTATTTTAGACATATTAAAATTTGTCTTTAAGACGTCAATAAGATATCTTTAAGACGTCTTATGTCCCGTTTTTAGACGTGATGTTGTTTGGGATAAGTCTGAAATACATTTCATTTTACTAATACAATTTCTTGGTCCATCACCAAAAGGTGGATAATGCATAGCATGCCTAGTTTGTACTGTTTCGTCAGCGAATCTTTCTGGATCAAAAATATCTGGCTTTGAATAAATATCCGGATCTCGATGAATTGCAAAAATCGGAATCCATACCTTCTGCCCTTTTGGTATATTAACTGTGGTACCATCGAAAATATAACTTGATGTTGATTGTCTCATAATGTTCAAATCGAAACTTTTCGCAGACGCGATACGCGGCGAATTATTTAAGTCAAAACTATTGGCGGACGCGATACGCGGCGAATTGGAATTTTGATGTTTTGAAATACTCGAAATAAAGTTTATTTGTATACACAAATATTAAAGATCACAATTTCTTTTATTATAACTTTCTGAGCGAAAAAGATATTATAAATTAGTTAAATCTTTTTGACGAAGCGCGCCGAAAGAAACAGTCATCTTTTTTATGTTTATAGCAACCGAACTATATTCAAACTATTCATATTGAGGGTATCGACTGCTAATTTCTTTCTAAAGCAGTCGACGCCTTCCGAGCTGCGCTCGCCATGGAAATACATGGCAATTACAAGCTGCGCTCTTATTGACACACAGCAAATGTGTTTATTAATGTTCGATTCTGAACACATAAGAAAATCATTCCTGGCGGATATTTTCGTAAAGTTTCTGCATATATTAAGAACAGTGAAAGGAAGCATTCTTTTTTAAGAGTTATTTATAAAATATAAATTATTAAATAAATTTAGTAATTAGCTCTGTTAAATTAATAATTGTGAACAAAGAAGGGCTATAAGAGCTATTAAACATAACAAAGTTGTCAGTTGATATTAAAACATATAAAAAAACTTCGTTTGAACGGAACGAGAAATAAATAAGAAATGATCATTTATTCGCATTTAAACGAAATAATATATACATAAGAAATACACATTAAAGCGAACGTTTCGGCTGACATTTCGAGCCTTTCTCAGCGCAATACAAATATTATATAAATTAAAATGTAATATTGAACATTAAAGACGGCAATTAACGATGTCAAGATAATAAAAAGTCAGTTTTTTGTCTCATTACATATGTTTCTAAACAAGTCATCGCGTGTGACAAGTGCAAATTGTTGATACATACTGAGATCGAGCGACAGTGCCGTGTAATCACTATGTGTATAGGCCTCCTGATTTATTGGCCAAGGGAGATATCTTGATTGAATCGTCGTATTGAAATGTTGTTAGACATTAAATGGAGATCCAAATAAATAATATCCAATTATTCACTATACTTTTGACAAATAAAATGCACTGTACACTCACTCAAACAAAATTGGTGATTATTTTATAGAAGTTACAAGTATCAGATACGAAATCTTATAGGCACAGTTTTATTCTAAAAACAAAAGTTTACTAAAGACAGAACGTTTTTACCGTCTCAACTCTCAATCCCAAATGAGACAGTACCTCGGTGTTTCACCTTTATTATACGTATCAAGGTCTGTTTACAAACCCTGGCAATTTTGGTAAAGAATCTATAATATTATTGTATATATCAGGCAAAAATTCACCTAATTGAAGCAGACTAATTATATTGTTCGGTATCGTAGTAGTAGATAAATTAAAAAACCAATTATTATTAATTTTACTAAGATTCGGATTAGAATCTGGAAAAGAGTTAGGATCGACATTTATTTTAAATTCTTCACATTTATCCTTAAACTTCTGTTGCTTATTTTCAGTTATTAAGTTGTTCTTCTCAGTAGAATTTAGATTGAAGTTAATATTTTCTATCTGATAATGATATTTTCCTATGTTTTCATTATTACTATTTTTATTATTATCTCTAGTAGTACAACGATACCTAATAGGTTTAATAAGGGTTCTATTCTGACTTTTTTGTTTTTTTAACATGAATTCAAGTTTTTTCTCGAAACCCTTCCGTCTATTCATAAAAAATGAACACAGTGTAACAAATTACAGATCGTATTGTAGATTTGATCGCATTAAAGAGGTTTTTTGTAAAAAATTGTTAAAATTAGAAATTGACGACACATATGACACTATTAGAAAATCACAAACACTGTGCAGAACTGTTGCAGAATGCACTGTTACAGAATAAAACTGTGTCTATAAGATTTCGTATCTGATACTTGTAACTTCTATAAAATAATCACCAATTTTGTTTGAGTGAGTGTACAGTGCATTTTATTTGTCAAAAGTATAGTGAATAATTGGATATTATTTATTTAGATCTCCATTTAATGTCTAACAACATTTCAATACGACGATTCAATCAAGATATCTCCCTTGGCCAATAAATCAGGAGGCCTATACACATAGTGATTACACGGCACTGTCGCTCGATCTCAGTATGTATCAACAATTTGCACTTGTCACACGCGATGACTTGTTTAGAAACATATGTAATGAGACAAAAAACTGACTTTTTATTATCTTGACATCGTTAATTGCCGTCTTTAATGTTCAATATTACATTTTAATTTATATAATATTTGTATTGCGCTGAGAAAGGCTCGAAATGTCAGCCGGAACGTTCGCTTTAATGTGTATTTCTTATGTATATATTATTTCGTTTAAATGCGAATAAATGATCACTTCTTATTTATTTCTCGTTCCGTTCAAATGAAGTTTTTTTATATGTTTTAATATCAACTGACAACTTTGTTATGTTTAATAGCTCTTATAGCCCTTCTTTGTTCACAATTATAAATTATTAGTTATGTATAAAATATAAATTATTTACGTATTAAAAATTAATTTAATAGCTATAAGCTATAATAAAACTAGTGATATTCTAATAAAAACAACAGCAAATCTTTTTTTTATTAATTTTTTTCTTCAAATGATATACCTTTGAAAACTTTGTCCAAGTAATTCATTTTTTTACGTTCTCATATAATAAATTGCTATCATTCTTAGTGTATTCTGCATTAATTTCTTCACGTAATTTGTCTTGTATTTTCTGATTTAATGCCAATTCATAGAGCGCATTGCTTATGATTGTTGATAAAGTTTCAAAGCCACCAATGAAAAATACAAATGCTTGAGAAGTTATGATGCTTTCGGTCAACTCTGAAACATGTGATATTTTTATTTTACAAATAATTCTGTTTTTTGTCTATTATATATTAAAAATTATGTGAATAATCTATTTATTTAACGATTAATGTAGTGTAATATAATTTATTTAAATGATAAAGAATACAGGATCGGAATTACGAAGCTCTCGCTCGTTTCTTTGCAAAAGCACGCGTCGAAAAGTATCGCTTCATCGCTCGACGACTGACGACTGACTTGTCCTGACAAAACCGTTGGAAATCGGAGCCGAATCACACAAAGCGAACATGACTACGCGTGAAATACATAAATATAAATATTATCGCTGTAACGTTACCTCTAAGCATTCGGAACTGTCGAGCTGTGTCTTATATTCGCGTATCGTTATATTCAACGTTATTTATTCCACATTAATATGTAATAAACTAAATGAGATAACATGTGGCCTCGCGTGGAAAATTGCGAATTGCTAAGCGAAAGGTCCCAGGTTTGATACTAATTCATATGCCTCATTGTAAGAAGTTTTTTAAATAGAATGAGGAAAGAGAAGAAGACGAAAAAGGAGGTAAGAGAATGTGGAAGAAGGAGAAATGGAAAAGAGGAGAAAAAAAGGATTATAATTTATAGTTATATATAGTAAGGTCGTTTAAGGCCAAGTTAAAAGGAGTCAAGGCTTCTTATCGACCATGTTGGAATTGTGACATCAGAGACGAGAAAACACACGCTAAAAATTCTTATATGTAGATACCATTTCAAAATAAAAAGATATTTTATTAAACAATGCTTCAGATGACTTTAACACACTCTTAAAATATCTCGAAAACTATCCTTTTCCCTTTATAATTAATCAACAGCTATAAAATAACTGTATAATATGCCAGTTTATTTCTATCATACTTTCTCTTTTCGACAAGTTTAGTGTTACCAATCAAATCATTCAAATTCTACAATCCCACAACGCACGCAGAAACTAAGACTCATATTCTTCCCCTTTAATCTTCTCCTCGGCCAAACATGACTGACTTTAAAAAAAAACAGAATTAATCTCTTCCAATAGAATGCGCATGGGATTCTTAACAAACAGAAGACTCTATTGCTCATAATCAAAGACCACGACATTCTAGCAATCTCAGAGACTTGGCTCACTCCAAATCTACAATTCCATATCCGGATCTTCAATATTATCCGCCAGGACGGCGGCTAGGCAAAAAAGCGATTTTTTAAAATCTTTTCGAGATATTTAAGTCTTTGTATTTTCTCTACACGTATATAAGTATATCTTCTCGCGTTGAAAAACGTTGAAAAACGAAATTTAATTTATTCTATCTCGGCAAAAAAAATCGAATCATAGCAATCAAATACGCGTTGGAAAGGGTAAGTATAGCACTTTAATATGCCAACCACTCAAATGTTGAAAAAAATTGTTAGAGATTTTATAGGTCGTTAAAAATGACCTAAAATCTTATTTGTTGCATCTTTAGATTTGAATATCGTAAAAATTTGATATGATACATTTTTTGAACCAGATTCGTAATCGCAGCGCATCAAAATCTACCAAAAACAACTTTGTTTGCTTTAAGGCCAGTATTATTGGTGTCTTGACATTTTGGAAGAGGAAAAATTGTCTTCAAATAATGTCAGGAATCTACTGTAAATCAGTGATTCACTATATGTAGGATACCTTGTACAATAAACTAATATTATGTATATTTTGTAAAAACATGTTGATAGAAAATATTCATAAAAACAGTTATTACTTACTGATATCGCCCAGTTTATCTGGATGTTTCTTCAATTTGCGCAGTACATTAATGAAATCGTGCCTATTGACATTATTTGTTTCTCTATATTTCATGGTATCTCCAACGACGCGTGTGAAAAATGTGGTGACCTCCGATCGTGGTAGGATATAATTGAATAGTCCATACAGCTGTGGCAGCATTTGTCTTATTCTTATTCGTAGATAATTTTTCTAGGTTGGCGCGAAAATTAATCTTCCCATCCTGCGAAATTCACTGTCCTCATCCGCGAGAGCATTCATCTCGAGACCGAAAGCGCAAGTACCGTTTATATCAGTTGTAAACTTGGCCGTTAATTCGCAACATTCTATCAGTGTATTCTTATTGCTTATTTTATCTATATATTGTTCAAGACGATCGGTGCATTCTGACATTAAAGAGAACATCTCTTTTAATTTACCCGACGTAAAAACGGGCGAAAATCTTGTTCTTAGGTTCTTAGGTTCTTAGGTTCAAAGGTCGCCATCTTTCAAGTTCCAATTGAAAAAGATTTTGCGATAATGGATCAGTCTGCAATTTAATATAAAAAAATCGTATAAGTATTAGCAATTTACATATATACATTTTAATTAGATTACACGAAATAACTGACTGAAAGAAACTCAATTTGTAACTATGTCACAATTTTCAATAATACCGACTATTGGAAAAAAACTATATCAAAAAGTTTTCACAATTAATTGTTGAAGTTATTGAAAAAGTTATCAAAACACATTTATGTAATTCGAATATTATGGCTGGTATTCATAGTCAGGTTTTATATTTAATATAAAAAAATCGAATAAGTATTAGCAATTTACATATATACATTTTAATTAGATTACACGAAATAACTGACTGAAAGAAACTCAATTTGTAACTATGTCACAATTTTCAATAATACCGACTATTGGAAAAAAACTATATCAAAAAGTTTTCACAATTAATTGTTGAAGTTATTGAAAAAGTTATCAAAACACATTTATGTAATTCGAATATTATGGCTGGTATTCATAGTCAGGTTTTATATTTAAGATCGTCTTAAGTGTTCATCTTCAGATGCTGTACGGATCTCATTTCATTGGCTACGGAGTATCTGAAGATAAACTTAAGATGGTTTTAAATATAAAACCCGACTATGAATACCGACCTATAAGTTTAAAATATTACATAATAAAATATAAGTTTAAAATATTTTTACACGTACTTTTTCACTAACAGGAAGTCCTCTGTCGACGAACTTGGAAAAATCTTTAATGAGAATATTCTTAATTAAATCTGAATCTTTTATAATAAGGATATATAGGTATTCTCCTAGCAAATACTCCAATCAAAGATTCATCTTTGTATTTGTTATATATATCCCTCAAGTAGTCACCAATGAATTTTTTATGGAAGATGACATCTTTAAAATTACCGAAACCCGGTATCGGTCGTGGGCTGCAAACGCCACGTGATTTCCAAAAGTCGTAGTTCGATGTCAACTAATAATAAACAGCGAGACGTGTAACAGCAATACCGTACGATATTTCAAAAGGTTCCATTATCCTGCGGCTGTTGATTAATTATTATCTCGAGCAACGTTAACTAAAAAAGAAAGAAAGTTTGTAACGTATATTAAATATTTAAAGCTCCTGGATCCTTGTTGATCATGTTGGAATTGTGACGTCAAAAGTGATTAGCATGCTTAGCATACACTGAAAATTCTTGCGTGCTATTTTTAGGTAAAAAGATATTTTGATGAAACATCACTTCAGATGATTTTAGCACATATTTAAACTATTCTAAAAAATTATCTTTCTCCCTTTATAATCAACAACTGAATACTTAAATTAATTTTATCGATATAATGGATTACATGCGAACGCAATGATAATGTAATTTTATGATAACATAATTGCAATAGAAAGAAATATTTTTATCGACTCTCAATATAAAGAATATAAATATGATGTTATTTAAATCGGCCAACAGAGCCAAAGCACGAAAAATTAATTATTCGGAACTGTATCTCTTGGTTTGAGATCACTAAGTTCCATATATAAATTAATCTCGAAACTCACATATAAATAGGCGCGAAAAATATAGGTCCGAAAAGTTGAAGCGGGAATCGAACCCGCGTCTTTCACTTTCCGGGCGACTGCTCTTACCAACTAAACTATTCAAACCCTTTCGATCCTATATTTTTCATTTGCCTTTTAGTAGATGTTAGTAAATAATGCTGTGATTAGGCCAAGGCGTGAATAAAATCAAAAAGAAATATTTTTATCGGCTCTTAATATAAAGAATATAAATATGATGTTATTTAAATCGGCCAACAGAGCCAAAGCACGAAAGAGCAGTCGCCCGGAAAGTGAAAGACGCGGGTTCGATTCCCGCTTCAGCGACTTTTCGGACCTATATTTTTCGCGCCTATTTCTCTATATAGTTTCCAGATTAATTTATATATGGAACTTTGTGATCTCAAACCAAGAGATACAGTTCCGAATAATTAATTTTTCGTGCTTTGGCTCTGTTGGCCGATTTAGAAAACATCATATTTATATTCTTTATATTGAGAGCCGATAAAAATATTTATTTCTGAAATAAATAGATGTTAACAGTTAGCAAGAATCTTAGTCACTACGCGTTAAGAAAATCGAGACAATACTAATGTGTCTTTCGCAATCTAAAACCTCATAACAAAGTTAAATAAAATAAATAGGTAAAAATAAAAATAATTTAAATAGCGTCAAGAACACGATCATACCTGTAAATCCCACTAAAATTCTCCGTATCTTTCTGTAAATTAATGCCTTTACGTTGTTTTTTTATATAAAACATTTCTGCAATTTCTCTTTTTCTTGTTTGTTTTTCTTGATGCAAGATCACCGGAGAATCCCAACGGAACTCATGATCGTTGCAAAGTCCGATGCAAACTAACGACTGAATGCAATGTAGTGTCTTTTTTGATATTATTTCTATGTTTTTTGATGCGCGTTTCTAAATGTCGTTTAGTCTGTCCAATATATAGATAGAATCACAATTCGCACATTCAATTTTATACACGACATCGGTCCTTTTTAAGTTGTCTATCATATCTTTTTATCAGTGTGTCTAATTTTTTTGGAACGGTATATAATACATCAATTCCATTTTTATTAATGCAACGCGTAATATTCTCGCTCAAATCTCTAATGTAAAGCAACACCATACAATTTCGCGCATCAAATTTATTTCGGTTCAATGAGCTAAGATTACCGCCAAATTTAATCGCCCTACGTCTTTTGTTAATATTTTTGTTTATAACCGTTAAAGAGTAACAATTATTACGAAGAATTCTTCTGACTATATTAACATTTTCTTCGTGAAACATAGGGTCAGCGAGTAAAATAGCCCTATCCACTAGGCTTGTGATCACACTGAGTTTATATCTCATCGGATGATTCGATAGAAAATTTATATATCGACCTGAAAACGTAGGTTTACGTATAACATTCGTGTCTAAAAAAACTCAGAGAACAATTGTTCTCTAGTTTAGATGTAAATTTAAGTCGAGTGTGAAAACCATTGAAAATCCTAAGCATATCCTCCATTTTTCGTTTTGGAATAATTGAAAAAATATCATCGACGTACCTAAAATAACAAGAGGGTTCGAAATCCAATTGACGCAAACAATATGATTCCAAATTGTCCATAACCATGTCGGACAAAATATGATTATAAATTGTGTTCATTTTATAATACATTGGATGATTAGAGTGATAATGAATATATCTACCAGAACATGTGGATTTTCGAAACCAATTTATTATTAGTTTGCCATCGCATCTAATGACTGTAGTATTCAAAAAATTTGATTGCAAAATCAGATTCTAATTTAGATTATCAGGACACTGATAATCTAAACAATATTTATGACAAAATAATAATTAAATTAACAAAAAATAATAATCAGTGTCCTGATAATCTAATTTAGATTATCAGAACACTGATAATCTAATCAATATTTATGACAAAATAATAAAGGTCGCTTAGTCTGATCTTAACTTCTTTTGCGTAATGACGATGTGCTTTAACAGAAAAATAAAATTTTCTTTTCTACGATATTACTGTGCCGTATTTGACAACTAGCGGAATTCAAGTATATAGATAACAATTTTCTTGTTTTTAAAAATTTGTTTAAATTGTCATCTTGCTAAAAAAATTTTTAGAGACGATAATTTGTTGATTTCTGTAAATACTAATTGATTGCGCTAATTACTGTCTATATTGTTTGTGTAGTACACTTGAGAAGGACCAAAACCCATGGTCGAAACGTTGTGTGATTATTGATTAAATAAAGCATTGCCAGTGTGTGGTCAATTTATATAATAAATTCTTTCTTTGATTTCATCTACTGGCGACTATCATTAATTTCAAAATGTTTTATAAAATATTTAACATTTTATGTCGAAAAATTATTATCTTGAAGTCTTATAACTCAAAAAGTACTTAAGAGAAAAATATTTTATTATAGTATTTCCGAAAGCTTTCGAGCTACAAGAATATGCAATAAAAATATTAGGCGCCATTTAAGAAATTGAAGATGATCTTCATGTAATCTTCAAATAACTATCCAAGGTCAAATCTTTGTTACTATCTTACATATGTCCCTCTTGAAGCCATATACCATATATAACTATTTGTTTGAAAAATTTTTTTCCGAAACGCGATATGCTTAAGCTTATTTTTTAAAATGGGACACTCGCTTGTGTATACATATAAGATAACATGTTTTAATCAATCTTCTACAAGAATTGGAAAAAATATGAGAAAAAAATAGAATTAAAAATATTGGAAAAAGTGTAAGATTTAAATCAGATTGAAAAAAAGTCATTAGAATAATATTTTAAAAATTTAATAAATATGGAGAGATGCCTCACACAGACACATGCACACACAGATATATCGAGATCATTTTTATGATTAGTGAAAAGAATTCAATGAGAGAGGCTTGCAATATTATGACTTTCAATTTTGTTAATATAAAGAATGATAAAAGCTTACCCAGGTAGAACATAAAACTCATAATGACGTCATAATAACGTCATCATGATTTTATTCATCACTGAAAAGTTATTCAAACAAAAATGATTAAAAAATGATTTAAAGATGACAAAAATAATCATAGAATTTATGTCCAATTATCGCAATATATAACTTTCAAAAAAGTTATTTATACATATAATAATAGTAAGAATATATAATTGCTAATATGTATAATGCAAATAAATTTCATGTATCAATCAATTTTACATAATATTCTTCTTTTGGAGGTCATATTAAAGTCAATATGAAATCATAAATAAGTCACCAAAATGTAGCCAAAAATATATCAAATGAGATTATTATAATTTTTCCAAAATGACTTTTAAGTGACGTTATAATGATGTCATTATGAGTTTTATGTTCTACCTGGGTAATCATAACATATAACACACAATTTTATTTTTTAGTCTAGTAAGTATTTTAGAACAAATAAAAAAGAGCGTAGAAAAAATAAAAATATGACATCGGAAGATACGAAAATAATAAAAGAGACATATATCTGGTCTTTGCATATGCGCAGTAATGCCACACATAACAAATTCTGATATCACGATCATTTTACGGTTGTAGGTATTGACTATTAAAGGAAAAAAAGTAGTTTACGAGGTATTTTAAAAGTGTGCTAAAGCTATCTGAAGTGAAGTTTTATTGAAACATTTTTTCATTTTTTCAAAAATATGACATTTAAGAATTTTCAGCGTATGTTTTCTCATCTCTGACGTCAATCTAACATAGCCCGCCTTAGAACTCAAAAACCTTAAAATATCGCTCATTAGCTGCAATGCCAACTAGCGCAAAGAAATTTATGGACAACTACTCTGTGACTTTAGATAAATGATCAGACAGATGATTTTAATTTCTCGCCAATTGGCTATGGACTATGAATAATGCTAATAAGTGATAAGAAATTCTCATTGTCAGAAAAACTAACAAGATTTTCCGAATTTTTGATAGATTACAAGTAACTGTACATTCCACTTCTCTAAAGAATACAATTCATCCACACTATTTTTTTAACAAGACCAATATTCTTCGGCATAAACGAATAACGCTTAGTCGGCCTCTAAATTTAATGTAAGATTTTAATTTTTTCTTTTTTTCTGCATGTGCTCTTGATTCAAAAGTATGTATTGAACTCATTACATTTATTTTGATATTGCTATATTTGCTCTAGAACGTCAAATCGAAATCATCTGGAAGTTTAGAACGATATGTAACAAAATTATTACGTTGCTTGCAATAATTAGTGAAAAATTCAAGATTTTGGATTTCTTCATCCGTTGCTTTCGGCGGAAGTGATGGCGGCTTCGTCTTTACCGTGAGAGGTACTGAACGTCGACTTAATGGTCGTTTCTTTTTTGTAGGCGGTTCCATGATGCGTTTCAACGCATCTAATAGCCGGTGCATTAGCTGAAACTAATAGATGTACAAATTATAATTAATTCCACTAAAACCCAAAATCCTATATGTATTTAGTGTGAGGTCCTTTTGAACAAGTTAAAAAAATGAAATTTAATGATGCCATTTCCCGCTAATAAAAAAATACTTATTAATAATATTTTTTAATTTTTTCATGTTGTTGTAAAAGGATGAAACTAGCAACCATTATTCAATTTTTTATTAGAATTTTTTAACAGGCTCCGAAATGTGATCATCTAAAATCTAAAAATATGCGTTAAAAAGCTTGATTCTTTTAGAAACATTTCTTTTTTATAAAATCAATGGTTTTAATTAATATTTTTAAGAAAAAGAAATAAAATACTGAAATTTAAATTAAAATTTTAATTAAAAAAAAATTAAACAAAAATTTGTAAAATTAAACAAACATATCAGAACAAATGGAACAATAAAACAAAATTTGAGAAAAATCGAATTATAATAGAAATTATTTTTGAACAGAGAATTATTTCTTAAAATTGTTTGTCCTTATGTATGAATTATCTTATATAATAATATATAGAATAATTTCACAAAGTATTTTGTATATGTAATCTTTGTGTAATGTTATCATTACTTTAAGAAGGGAGCATAGAAGTTTATTAAAAAGTTGAAAATGTCGAATTGAGATTTAGTTTTAGAAGAGACAGAGGGATTTTAATAAAAATAATCTCAAAATACACAGATTTAATTAATTTCTTAGTTTTGTACATAAAATCTAGTGCCCTGTGCACAACACAAATCAGTTTCAATGAAGAATTCTTCTTTGAAACTGACGCATTAATATTCGCATAAAGCTTTTATTTGCCTATTTAATTTAAATATGCTTTTTATTATTAAAAAATGTTTAAAATTGCAAAGTTTATGCTTCACAGGTAAAAAAAGAGAATTTTGAATTTGCAGAATTCTACCTTTTTCGCAGCATTTTCCGCTTCCTTTATAGCTTTTGTTTCTTGTCTAAATCCTTCCTTTTCGCAAGCGCGGACAACTTCACGAGGTAAATTATCCAACTGATGATTAAGGTCTTCGTGGATTTTTTCGATCCATTTCATCATTGAAAAACTATCAAGATTTGCATCGTTCGGACCCACGCAACTCTCATAAGTATCCTCCACAAAAACACGAAGATAGAGCACTTCTTCAGAGCAGACGAGTCGTCGAAAAACATTTCGGAGAAGGTAATTGGCATGTTCTTCGAGCTTTGCAGCTCTATCCTCCGTTTTGTGTATGGAACTCTATTGAATACTTCGATTTATATAATTGTTAAATGATAGAAAGTTAATTTTGTTATAAGAAATTGAAAATTAAATGTTAAAGAGATTTAACATTTTTATATAAAATGATAAAATTTAAGAAAATTGTTGTTGTAAAATTTAGTTAAACAATTTTTTATGCATTTATTTAAGGAGATCTCTTAACTAAACTATATTATTGACAAAATACTATTTATACTTATTTCTAGCATTTCGTCGTATTGATTTAATAGAATTAAACATATTTTTCTATGATTGCAATACATACATTTATCCTAATCATCATAAAAAATTCTCTTTAATCCTTTAGAGAATGACAAAATAGTAACGCTTTCATTTTGAAATTAAAAATATCGATATGATGTTTTCTAAATCGGCCAACAGAGCCAAAGCACGAAAAATTAATTATTCGGAACTGTATCTCTTGGTTTGAGATCACAAAGTTCCATATATAAATTAATCTCGAAACTTACTATTTCTCCATATGTAAGTTTCGAGATTAATTTATATATGGAACTTTGTGATCTCAAATCAAGAGATACAGTTCCGAATAATTAATTTTTCGTGCTTTGGCTCTGTTGACCGATTTAGAAAACATCATATTTATATTCTTTATATTGAGAGCCGATAAAAATATTTATTTCTAAAAATATCGATATTCGGTAAGAGACTGATTAAAGAATAAATATTATTACTGATATTTTGAATTCTACATTTTCAATTATCCCATCAAACATATATTAGAAATTCATACATTGCACACATGGAATCACTTTTTGTTACGCGTCCAACAATATTAAGCTAATAATAAATATTATTATTATTATTATTATTTAATATTATTATTATTATTTTTATTATTATATGATTTATTATTATTATTAATATTATTATTATTATTATTATTTGTTTTGAACATACGTACTGCTGTTTTTCGTTCTACTATACCTACAACGTAGCATATCCCAGACAGCACACAATATTTATGATAAAGATTCATAAATATTTATGAAT
The DNA here is from genome assembly GCF_048542155.1 of Nylanderia fulva. NCBI lineage: Eukaryota > Metazoa > Arthropoda > Insecta > Hymenoptera > Formicidae > Nylanderia > Nylanderia fulva. The sequence goes on along the minus strand of NW_028190184.1, from coordinate 78,698 downwards.
ATATATTTTTTTCAAATATTATATAAATATTTTAAAAATGTTTTATAAAAACCTTTATTTAACATATTATTACATATATTATTAAAATATAGATTAAATATTTTATATAATATTTATGGTATGTAAAGATAAATATTTATAGTAATTATTTTGTAAATATTTTTTAACTAAATTATTAGTTCTTTCATTTACTACTATGTGACGTATCTTTCTCGTATTAGATTTTCGTCGTGAGAATTATATAAGGCTGACAAAAACAGAAATTAATAAAATTAAAAATGTCATAAAATTATTTCTATTTTTGAGCTACATTCTGCAACAGAATGTCTTTTAACAAATAAATTTACGTATATATCGATGTGTACGTAAATTTATTTGTTAAACTACTCTGTTGCCTAAGTTAGATTTAGAGGATAACAGTGTTTTTCTCATTTACTTCAACCCCAGGAAACTTCTTTTTATGGTCATACAATGTATACATTTTTTATACGAAGCACATATTATGTTGAGTTGACAGCTCGTTTGTAATTTGAGATGCCATTTTGAAATAAAAATAGATAAGGGAAACTGTAATTATGTCGTAATTATTTCTTGTTTTCCATGTACAATCGTTTTCCTGGAATCATTGATGTATGTATTGCAATCGTGGAGAAACATTTTTAATTATATTACATTATTAATACGACAAAAAAATTAGAAATACGAATATAATGTAATTTTGTCGGTAATATACAGACAGTTGAAATTTAGCAGTTGGATTTCCTTAAAATGTATTTTTTGTGAATTGAATTTCGATTGACATGTACTTCTAAATCATTGATAGTTGAAGTAATCTCATCGATCTCCTGCTTAATTTGGATTTCTGTTGCAGTGATAGTCATCGTCATGTCTGCCATTGGTGCAGCGAGCGATTCCAGATGAGTAAGAGCGTTTAGATTTTGCGTTTCCATCGCACGAAAAATACGGATTAAATCGTAAGGATCCTCGAAATAAAGCTCGGGAGACCCAGCATCAGAAACATCCTGTTCGAATAGTTCTAACCGAAAAAATAATTTATATTAATACTAAAGTTTTAATTACATTTCTTGTAATCATACTGAATTGTGTTAAAAAAAATAATAAATAAATAAAAATAAATAAATAAATAGTAAATAATTCTTTAAATAATTTTTTTTGTGTTATATAGAATCTTATAATTATTATACAATACTTAATAGTGTATTTTGGAAGATAAATGGAAAAATTCTAATACGAAATATTATAATTATAATAAAGTTTAAGTTACAAGTGACCAAAGTTTGCTATAACATTTTCACTATATGACTGTGTTTAATAAAAAATCTTAAATGCTTGGTTTTATTTCTTATATTTGGGGGATAAAGACATTAAATACTCTAATATACTTCGAAGTTACCTATTAATTCTTCCAATGAGGCGTCTTCAGGTGGTGTTTTGTATTTCTCAAATAAGTTCGTAGCGTCAATGGAAACAATGCTTCTTGCTGAATCAAACTGGGAAAGCCAGTCATGTTTGATTTTCCAAGAGATAGGTGATATCCAATAAAGAAAAATTTGACACATTTTTACTATTCTCCAATTTTCTTCCCAAAAATAAACATCCAGTCTGCGTTGACCGAATTGTTTCGAAAGTTCATTACTTTGAGTGCTGATTACTTCTGTCAGCTTCACTTCCTGATCTGCTTGTTTTAGCATATTCATACTTTTTTCGTGATCTTTTGATAGGAGTTTTTCAAAGCCACTTATGTATCGTTCACTATAATACTTTTGTACAATGATAAAATAAAACAAAATTTCTCATGTAATAATTATGTAATATATATATATATATATCCTATTGAATTTGAAGTTTGACTTAAAGATTTGACCCTATATATATATATATATATATATATATATATATATATATATACAGGGTGTCCCATAATTCGCGAACCACCGCGAATGGGCAGATAGAGCGTGTTAAACTGAATAGAAAAGTCCTGTATCATTTTGCGATATTTGCAATAATTATTGAGTTATTTATTAAAATATCTAAACGAATAAGCGGCGTCATGCAGCGAGCGGCGACCAATGTAGTGGCGCCGAAAAGTAAGATGATACTTTTGATACTAAGCGGTACATGCACACCGAGTCCGGCCTACCGCTTTCTACCCGCTCATTCGTTTAGATATTTTAGTTAATAACTCAATAATTATTGCGAATATCGCAAAATGATACAGGACTTTTCTATTCAGTTTAACACGCTCTATCTGCCCATTTGCGGTGGTTCGCCAATTATGGGACACCCTGTATATATTGAATTTGAAGTTTGACTTAAAAATAATGCTATTCCATAATTTCATACAATAATTATTCTTATATTATAGTCATATACATATATATATATATATATATATATATACATATACATATATATATAATAAGGAATTTTTTATTTTATCTTTTATACCTGAATCTTTTGCAGTCGACGGGATTCTTCCTCGAATTGTTGATCGATGCGAATATAATCGTCCTTTTCTTGACCAATAAGATATTTCATTTTCAGTATCTCTCGTATATTTTGAATGTATGGTTTCGATAAAAACTTTTCTTGCACGGGTCTGCCGGATAATTCTGTAAAATATTGCGGATCTACATCCGTCATGGCAATTGTTTTGTCCGGATATTTCTTTTTGTTTATCTCAACGTTTATCTGTGTAAAATTTTTGAGAAATTATGACAATGCGTGACATGTGCATTAAAAATTGTTTTTTTTTTTTATTACTTTAGAATATTTAACATTCTATAACTATATAAATGATAATGATGAAAAAAAAAGTACATAAGATACAGGATGATAATTCGGTAATTATGCCATAACATGTGCAAATAAAACAAGGTTAAACGGAGTAGGAAAATTTTCTACCGTTTTGTGATTCTTCGCAATAATTCACGAGAAATTAATTTAAAAAAAATAGAAAGAAGAATTAATAAATATTAATATTACACTTACTAGAACATTTCTCAGCTGTATTACTTTATCATTTAAGTTAATACAAATGAGTAAAAATTTAAAATTGTGTGTTCTTCAAATCTCTAGTTTTATTTTCACCATGCTCTAATACCTATATTATAATATCTATAATATTTATATGTCTGTAATATATGATATTTATATATCTATATGAAAGAGAAGTACATAATCCATCGTAAATTGTTATCGTTCTTAAAATAATTATGTAGATGATAAAATATCGTTCTAATAGTCTTTAATATTATATAAAGGAATACATAAACATAATTTGCGAAATAATCAACTTGACATGAGATGCATAATTTATTAGTATTAATTAAATTGTTGATATTACTCGTGAGAAACTTTGATATTATAAAACGTTTAACGAACAAAATATATAGTAAAATACAGACAAAAAATATAGACGAGTATAGAAGCACGGTTCTCGGTACCCCACGAGTCGCACAAGCTGGGGTACTTTGCTATAGTTTACGTCACGTATATTGTACTGAAATGCTATAGATAGTACAGTGAGAACATGCGTCTACATTCTTTGAAAATACTTTCATTTAATTAACTTTTCTACAATAAAGCTTATAAAAAGAGTTCATTTTACACAATAAAATTCAAAGCTATAACTCACATGTAATTTTTGCAGAATATCAGAAAATTGTAAAATTTTATGATTTTGTTGATCTTTAAAGATTCTTTTGCGACGTTCTTGTAATTTTTTTTTCTTTTGTGCCTTCCACCATTGAAGATGAGCTAAAGTTTGGGAACAGGGTGGATACATAAAAGGCGACTGTTCGTGTTTTTCGGTCGTTTCGTGATCACTAACCCAATGATGTTGCATTCTAGAATATAGTTCTTACTATATATATACATATATATATATACAGGGGGTAGACAAAATAATGTGAACACCTGTGAAAGAGAGGTATTTATATATGTACATTAATTAAATGTTGGGCCATCATTTGCCCCTTTTCCAGTGTTGGGCCACCATTTGCCCCCTTTCCAATGTTATCTCATTCTTCCATCCGCCAATTGCCTTAGAGATAGATGTTGAAGGAGGAAATCCGCTTCTCAATCTTCTTCAAAACTGCCCACAGTTCGATGATATTAAGCCATTAAAATGCCCAAACACTCTCCCTGGCCAGCATAATTACTAAACCCAATTATCATCGAACCACTATAGGCAGTTTTGGAGAAGAGATTGAAAAAACGTTTAATTGGCTCATGATATTCAAATTTGGTAATTGTGCTGGCCAGCAAAAATATTTAAACATCTTAATAGCTTAATATCATCGGACAGTAGGCAATTTTGAAAAAGTGAGAAACATATTTCCTCCTTCAACAAAGCAATTAGCAGATACAAGAATGAGACAACATTCCAATTAGAAAAAAAGCAAATGGTAGCCCATCTTATTAACAAACAAATATAAATACCTCTCTTTCACAGGTGTTCACATTATTTTGTCTACCCCCTGTATATACCTAGCAAACACAATATATAAATGTTATATACTCAAGCATGTTACATGTAACGTATATGTTAGTTGTAATTTCCCACATAGATGTAACATTTTTAATATTACAGATATTACATTGTAGTTATATTGTCATTATATCCCAAGATAGCACTGACTTATCAATACATCAATGTGCTATTTGGTATATAATCACAATATAACTACAATGTAATATATGTTATATTAAAATGTTACATCTATGAGTGGGAAATTACAACTAACATGGATGTTACATGTAACGTACACGTTATATTACCTGTTATATTCCGTTTTATTATAGCAATGTAACAATTATATATCGGTGTTTGCTGGGTATATATATATATATATATATATATACATATATGAAAAATTTTTCATACAATAACAAAATTCTCTATTTTTTTGTGCTTTAAAGTACTTGACTATATGTCTGTTTTATTTTAAACAATTTTGTTTAAAGCATAAAAATGCAAATAAAAAAAATTAAAATTAATTTATAAGCCCATAGAAAATACCTGTAATAATAAGTGTTGTCAAAAGTCGATCGATTTCGAGGCATTATATATGATTTCTTATACATCGCTGATGTGCGAATATTGCGATTGAATCCACATATTTTGGAACTCATCTTTTGCGTCCTCTTTTATCAATTAGAATCTGAAGCATTTGTGTAAACTTACGGTAACTAGGTAAAATCTGCTGAAAGCTCCATTTTGTTTGACATGCGCTTTGTGTTCTTAATGTATATGTATAGAGTGTCTAGATCCGCTAGAATTAACAAATCATCTGTTAATGACAGATTCCTGCAGTCATTTGGAGATGATTTTTTCTCAGCGAATGTCCAGACACCAATAATTTATAGTTATAAGCGATTGCGAAAATAAAGGATTTTTCGCAAATTAATATGCCTTGTGGAAATAAAATATTAACAAAACTACATTCAATGTTTACTTTAATAGAATTTTAATAAGACTTAGAAAGATATATACATGATGGCAAAAATTGGGAACATACAAAAAATGATGGCTTCCTTCGACATTTTCGCTGAAAAATCGTATTCAACTAATCCCAGAAATCTGTCATTAACAGGTGATTCGTTAATTCTAGAGCATCCTTTATATTCAATGAGCTTTCAACATATAGCTCCACAATTTGTAACTAATTTATAATTTTTTAATATATCTAATCTTAATTTTTATTATGAAAAAGTTATGAAAAAATTATAACAAAAATATAAAATAAGAAAAGTATATTAGGCATTTTTATGCATAGTATATTTAATTTTATACATTTAACACATACACACATACATACATCACATATTACAATATTATGTAATATCTATAATAATCTTGCTAGAAAGTATACATAATTACAAATAAATCAAACATTATTTTACAAATTTTTGTACACAATGGATAAAAATAATTTGCAAGAATAATTTATGTTAAAACGAATTTAAGCAAAGAAAGAACTCTAACAGCATACATATCCCAAAGACGTTCAGAGAACATTCTGAGGATGTTCGAATGTCCTCTGGATATCCTCTGAATATCTTTCGGATATGTTGTGCTATTAAGGAAAGAGAGGAAGAGAAAAGATTATTATAAAAATTAAAAAATAAACTAAATAAAAATATTGTAAGTAAAATAGAAAATTATTTAAATTGTATAATTTGAAGAGTTTTTAAGTATACCAAATTAAGGGGATCCTAAACGGTTGGAACTTTGACGGATGCTTTGAGAAGTTTTGTTTTTTTTCCTTTTTTATCGAAATATGAGATTAAATAAAACTATAAATCTATTTATAAATAAAATCTATTTATAAATCTATTTATTTATTCTTTTAAGATTACAGAATTATGAATTCTTTAAAGAATTCATAATTCTGTAATCAATATTCAAATTCTGTAAGAAATATATGAGACTATACAGATTGATAAATTTTTTTCCTGTACAAATTAAAGTATTAATATTAACAAAGGGCGAAGCGTTCTAATTTCAGGTTAAAAACAATCCGTATAGCATTTATAGTTTATCTAACCTCACCCAGACAGCACAGAATATTTATAAAATATTTATAGAATATTTATATAATAATTATTTTAATATTTTAGAAATACATATCATAAATATTTTATAATTGTTTTTGGAGTCTTAGATTCAATAGAGCATAAATATTTATCATAAATATCAGAAATTACTTACGATAAATATTATATAGATGGTAAATATTATAAATTTATATTTATTAAATCATTATGATACAGATTTTTAAAAATTTATATTTTCTTTAATAAATACTCAGTGAGAAATCATAAGTTAAAAATACATAATCAACGATTTGTTAATTAAAACGATCGGTTGATATAGTCTAATCTAAAATTTGGTCGATTATTAGATGTTTTTGTGTTTCTCAAACTCTATTAGCCGTTTATAAAAAGTTGAAAATGTGAAAAAATGTTTATAAGTAACTTATTAGACGCATTTCTTTTAAAATAGAATATAAAATTATAATACACTGAATATACTTAGGCAACTGAGTAGTTTAACAAATAAATTTACGTACAAATCGATATATACGTAAAATTTATTTGTTAAAAGACATTCTGTTGCAGAATGTAGTTTAAAAATAGAAATATATAATTCTATGACATTTTTAATTTTATTCATTTTCGTTTTTGCCAGCCTTATATAATTCTCACGAGGAAAATCAAATACGAGAAAGATACGTCACATAGCGATACATGAAAGAATTAACAATTTAAATTTAAGTTAAAAAATATTTACAAAATAATTACTATAAATATTTATCTTTACATTCCATAATATGAAATATGTAATCTATGTTTTATATGAAATATGTAATCTATGTTTTAATAATATGTTAAATAAAGGTTTTTATAAAACATTTTTAAAATATTTAATCATAAATATTGTGTGCTGTCTAGGCATTTTGTCGATAAAAAAGAAAAAAAACAAAAGGCTTCTCAAAGCATCCGTCGGAGTTTGGTTAACCGTTTAGGATCCCCTTATATTTAAATAATTTGTGCAATGACAAAGAAAGAATGAAAAGTGATGTAGTTTTTATATTTTATTATTTTTAATATTGATTTTTAACATAAAAGTTTAATACAAACAAGTGACAAAGTGTCATCGACACAACGGTGTTCTTTTTTTCTCTCTTTTTTAATATTTAACTGTACACTTGAAAAGAGCCAAAATTATTGTCAAAACGTTGTGTAAGATTTATTATATAAATCAATGTAAATAGCCAGCATTGGTCGTAAAATATTTATTCTTTTAATTTTTGGACTGATAATATTAAAGAGAATCTTTAATCATTATTTTAATATAAAATTATATGAAAAATATACACAATCTTGCGTTAGAATAGTCTATTGTTTTTTATCTGTATATCTACCCATAACTGATAGTGTAACCCATAGACAACATCAGCGTCTCTTTAATCGCCGGATGCAATTGATATTCGATATATCTAGTCAATACTTGACTAGCACCCTGCAAAAATACATCTTCCATTTCTCTCGTAATATATTCCTTTGACTGCCAATTCCTGTTCGGATCTTCCGAATCGATAGAATCGAATACATTATCGAAATCTTTGTTGTCCACTACCAATTCCCTTACCTCGCGAGATATATTTTGCGATGGATCTTTGTTTTCAAAGCTGTCGGTTAAATTAAGAATTTTGGTGAAGTTGACGAACTTTTCCGTCTGTTCCTGATCGTTCTCCGTGAGATCTTGTGATGTCATAATTATTGCGGTGATCGGGTGTCGAACCGTCGAACGTCTTTGACGTAACGATGATTTGGTGATCCAAGAATTCTTCTTCCATACGCCGAAATTTGCCTGAAGAGTATGCGAGTAACGCGGATGTCGACTCTCATTAGGTATAACGACGTCCGTTTCTTCAGCAATTCTTGCTAATTTTCTCGGTTCCGCCGCATCATATTTTTCATTTACGGACAACGGTAGCGGTGTCACCTATGACAAGTAAAAATAGATACAATACAAAGGGTTATCCATTTTAATTTATAAATCAAAATATCTTGGAAAAATATGTAGCTGCATGTGTCCAATTGTTTACTATTTTTTTATATCTGTGCATAAAAATATTAAGGTAAGATTATCGAAAATCAAATTTTTTACGAGATATTTTGTATTTTATATCAAAATATATGTCAGATTAAGATATAAAATATCTCGTAAACCGGTCAATTTTTGACTATTTTATCCTGTTAATTTTTTATGTATAATATTACAAGGAATACTACTTACATAAAACATTTAGAATAATTCCATTTAAAATAATCAAGCTAAAAACCTTAAAAACCACAACTTACAAACATTCTTATAACACTAACTTATGTCCCCCTTAAAATATTTGCAACTTTTATTTAAAATATTTTTCTGTGGAAACAATATTTTTAAATTAAGAGTTTAACTAGGCTCTGTAATATATAAATATAAATTTAACATATATAAGATAGGCAATAAGAGCCAAATCGCGGATGACAGTGCGTTATTCTAAACGAAACTAAATTTTTTCGTTAGAATTAATACCTGTGCACAAGGCACCAAATTTTTACTTGGACACGGCCAAGATATAAAATTGGAATAATCTCTACAAGAGATTTTTAATTCCATGTATCCCCTATTCCCCCTAAAGAAATAAAGTGCGAGAGAAAAATATAGATCCGAAAGTCGCAGAATCGGGAATCGAACCCGAGACCTTTCGCTTGCCGGGCGACTGCTCTTCCAACTGAGCTATTCAGATTCTTTCGATTCTATACTTTTCTCTGTTATATATATTAATGTTGGTAAATAAACGCCTTTAAGCCAGCGTGTATAAATTAAGAGTTTAACTAGGCTCTGTAATATATAAATATAAATTTAACATATATAAGATAGGCAATAAGAGCCAAATCGCGGATGACAGTGCGTTATTCTAAACGAAACTAAATTTTTTCGTTAGAATTAATACCTGTGCACAAGGCACCAAATTTTTACTTGGACACGGCCAAGATATAAAATTGGAATAATCTCTACAAGAGATTTTTAATTCCATGTATCCCCTATTCCCCCTAAAGAAATAAAGTGCGAGAGAAAAATATAGATCCGAAAGTCGCAGAATCGGGAATCGAACCCGAGACCTTTCGCTTGCCGGGCGACTGCTCTTCCAACTGAGCTATTCAGATTCTTTCGATTCTATACTTTTCTCTGTTATATATATTAATGTTGGTAAATAAACGCCTTTAAGCCAGCGTGTATAAATTAAGAGTTTAACTAGGCTCTGTAATATATAAATATAAATTTAACATATATAGGATAGGCAATAAGAGCCAAATCGCGGATGACAGTGCGTTATTCTAAACGAAACTAAATTTTTTCGTTAGAATTAATACCTGTGCACAAGGCACCAAATTTTTACTTGGACACGGCCAAGATATAAAATTGGAATAATCTCTACAAGAGATTTTTAATTCCATGTATCCCCTATTCCCCCTAAAGAAATAAAGTGCGAGAGAAAAATATAGATCCGAAAGTCGCAGAATCGGGAATCGAACCCGAGACCTTTCGCTTGCCGGGCGACTGCTCTTCCAACTGAGCTATTCAGATTCTTTCGATTCTATACTTTTCTCTGTTATATATATTAATGTTGTTATATATATTAATGTTCCAAGTAAAAATTTGGTGCCTTGTGCACAGGTATTAATTCTAACGAAAAAATTTAGTTTCGTTTAGAATAACGCACTGTCATCCGCGATTTGGCTCTTATTGCCTATCTTATATATGTTAAATTTATATTTATATATTACAGAGCCTAGTTAAACTCTTAATTTATACACGCTGGCTTAAAGGCGTTTATTTACCAACATTAATATATATAACAGAGAAAAGTATAGAATCGAAAGAATCTGAATAGCTCAGTTGGAAGAGCAGTCGCCCGGCAAGCGAAAGGTCTCGGGTTCGATTCCCGATTCTGCGACTTTCGGATCTATATTTTCCTCTCGCACTTTATTTCTTTAGGGGGAATAGGGGATACATGGAATTAAAAATCTCTTGTAGAGATTATTCCAATTTTATATCTTGGCCGTGTCCAAGTAAAAATTTGGTGCCTTGTGCACAGGTATTAATTCTAACGAAAAAATTTAGTTTCGTTTAGAATAACGCACTGTCATCCGCGATTTGGCTCTTATTGCCTATCTTATATATGTTAAATTAATATTTTTAAAGATTAAAATTTGTAACACTTTATTTTAAACACTCATTATAATTATATATTATATATATATTATATAGAGTGTACAAAAAACTACATTAAAAAAAGTTTCATACAAAAGTTATAGGCTTTAAAAAGTTATATTTATTAGGCTTATCAGCTTGACCTTGGGGAACGTTTTTCAAGGTCATTTTAAGGTCAACTTGATTTTTTTAAATGGAACTACCATAAGTGTTTTTACCATAAAAAAATTATAAAGGAAAAATAATCAAAAATTGACCAAATAATAAAAATAGAAATAATAGAAAGAAAATAATAAGAATAGAAAGAATGGGAAGAATATATTATATAAATAAATTCCTTGTAACACTTTGCATAAAAAAATTATAAAGGAAAAATAATAAAAAATTGAACAAATAATAAGAATAGAAATAAGGCTCCATATGTTAAATACAAATTCGAAATAAACGGCGTATATGAGCTAAACGAGGATGTTTGTGCGTTGAATAGCAAAAAATTAAAAGTAAAAAAATTAAAAACTTATTTTATAGCTTAAGAGTTTAACACGGCTCTGTAATATAAATATAAATTTAAAGTGTAAGACAGGCAATAAGAGCCAATCGCGGAAGACAGTGCGTTATCCTAACGATTATAGCGTTTGAACATAAATGTAAAATATACTCACCCTCAAGAAAAAGATACTAGTAAATATATTCAGCCTAATAGTCAATAAAGAATAACACACTATTATGGAGATCAAGACGAAAAATAAAAAGATATTGAACATTAATTATTACCGACCACCGAAATTAATACAAAAAACATGGACATATTAGTATATTTTACATTGCCAACAAGACAACTATAGCTTTAAGATAAAATTTATAGTCTGTTATTATATGTAATTGTATTGAATTTAGCGATTGAGAAGTTACAAGTAAGTGACGAAACGTCTTACATGACTTTATTGTAAAATTTATATTTAAATACAGTAATTATACATATTCAACCAAATTTGCTCGTGTAAAAGCCTTTTTCTATTGTATTAATTTTCATTTGATACGAGCTTGATTATCACATTGTTTTAATTAAAGCTTGAATATTTTTTTTAATAACACAAAATTGAATTATAAAAAAGTTATACAAAATGGCAGACATTGAAGATAGTTAAAATATGGGGAAAAATGTCTTTTTTTTGCATAGCTTAGGGGAATCGGCTATCCCAGGTACAAAAAAAATATTAGTTTTGGAGGAGGTCAGTCATTTTCTGAGAAATCCATATTTAAAAAATTTTTTACAATAATTTATTTTTAAATTGCAGATCTTAGAAAAAAAGATCAGTTTTGCAACATTTTTTTCAAAACGGTATATTATTTTTAAAAATCGTAAAAAAATTTTTATAACATTTTTTATAATTCAATTTTAGTCTTTTGTATTTTATTAAGGGGTTACATACACCTAGAGGACCGAAAAATTAACCCAACTTTGACATTCTATTCCGGCTAAATGAATAGTGGGAATCAAATAAGACTTTTTATGATTATAAGTTTATATTTTGACAATATAAAAAAAATAAATATAATTAAAAAATTGCAACAAAAACAAAATATGGTTGCTGGCGTTGGAAAAAAACGTGTTTTGCGATGGACACTCTCCCGCCTAAACAATCCATCTGAAACAAAAAAACCATATGGTGTTTTTAAGTTAACAGTAATGGTTGGTCATTGACGTTCGCCAAGTTTTAATTTTTTTGTTTGTTATAAAATGGCGACGTGTTAAAATAAAAATTTCAAAAATTGCGAAAAATTTTCGTCTTTTAACACGTCGCTATTTTATAACAAACGACAAAATCGAAATTCGGCAAACGTCAACGACCAATCACTACCGTTAACTTAAACACACCATATGGTTTTTTTGTTTTACATGAATCGTTTAGGCGGGAGAGCGTCCACCGCAAAACACGTTTTTTTCCTACGCCAGCAACCATATTTTGTTTCTGTTGCAATTTTTTAATTATATTTATTTTTTTTATATTGTCAAAATATAAACTTATAATCATAAAAAGTCTTATTTAATTCCTACTATTCATTTAGCCAGAATAAAATGTCAAAGTTGGGTTAATTTTTCGGTTCTCTAGGTGTATGTAACCGCTTAAGAGAAATGTTTAAGTTTTAATTTAAGCTGGTTAGTTTATCTGAATATATGATAATTATTTACTGAGTTATCGCAATTCAAAGATGTTATAAAATGCTTTTTGGTGACACATTTTTTTGCAGGTGAGTATATTTTACATTTATGTTCAAAGACTATAATAGTATATAAATTTAAAGTGTAAGACAGGCAATAAGAGCCAATCGCGGAAGACAGTGCGTTATCCCAACGAAACTAAATTTTTTCGTTAGAATTAAATATCTGTGCACAAGGCACCAAATTTTACTTGGTCACGGCCAAGATTTTAAAATATGAAATAATCTCATATTTTTGAGATTTAATTTCAATAATCTTTTAACCTCCCTACGGAAATAAATAAATAAATAAATGCAAGAGAAAAATATAGATCCGAAAGTCGCTAAATCGGGAATCGAACCCGAGACCTTTCGCTTGCCGGGCGACTGCTCTTCCAACTGAGCTATTCAGATCCTTTCGATTCTATACTTTTCTCTGTTATATATATAATAATGTTAAACAAATCAAATATAGTAGGCCAACTGAACGAGCAAAAAATAAGATGTAAAAATTTTTTTATTAATAGTTAAATAATTAAATTATCATTCCGTTACAGAAACAATATAAATCGTAAACGTTTCGACTGCACTACAGTCTTTTTCAATACATAAAAGTTAAATATTAAAATACAAAGTTAAATGTTAAAAATACAAAGTTAGTTAAATATTAAAATATAAAATTAAAACGATTCTTCGCTGTTGACCAATAGATGTGCAAGACGATTGGTCTGAGATGCCAAGTTATGTGACATTTAATCATGCTGCGGATATATTACTCGAATTAAATCAATGTCAGATAAAATTAAAAAATCTTTCAACTTACATTATCGTTTTAACAAGTCCTTCTTCCTGATCTTTCAAGTGTGTGTTGCGAAGTCTGAATAACAAATGTCAAAGTAGAGAGCGTGATGTATTTATTTATTACCAATGTTTTTTCTAAACTATGATTCAGCAAATTTTTTAAGTATGTCAAAATAACTACTGTCTAACAATTCGGTGTCTTTATTTAAATTAATTCCATTTTTCTGTTCTTTAATGTGGATCATTTCAGATATTAGCCTTTTATGGTAATTCTTTTCATGATCCATAATTTTAGTGTTGTCCCAGTCAAATGTATGTTGTTCGTTTAGAATGTGTTCCGTGACAACCGAATGTTTCGCAGAGTCTAATTTAATATTATTTTTGTGTTCTTTAAGTCTCGTTCCTAACTGTCTTTTTGTCTGTCCGACATATGTGGCATCACAATCGTTGCAATTCAATCTATAAATAACATTAGAATTCGTGGGGCAATTATTTCTGTCCTTTTGAACTTTTATGAAGTCATTCAATTTTTTAATACAACGATATTCCACCACTACGTCAGGTCTTCTTATTGCTGAAGCAACTTTCTCAGATATTGATTCTATATATGGTATGACAAAATATTTCATGTTAGTATTAGTATTATTAGTATCTGTTATATTATTGTTATTAGACTTGTTGAATTTCTTAGTTGAGAGATTTTTCAATCTGCGTTTTGTTTCTGTGAAAATTAGATCAAGAGGATAACCGTTGGATAGCAAAATGTTAATAGCTTTCTCTATGTTTTACATTGGAAAAAGAGGATAATCGTTGTATAAGCTTTTTAGACATAATGATCAAAGTAATAGATAATAAAATTTATTTAGATTGATCACAAAAAGACATTCTCAGATAGATTACTTTCATTTTTTTCAAATCATCCGACTTGTCATAAAATAAGAACAATTTATAACTTGGTAGATAGAGCTATATTACTATCACATCCGCAATTTCACAAAAAAAACATAGAGAAAGCTATTAACATTTTGCTATCCAACACAAAAATAATATTAAATTAGACTCTGCGAAACATTCGGTTGTCACGGAACACATTCTAAACGAACAACATACATTTGACTGGGACAACACTAAAATTATGGATCATGAAAAGTATTACCATAAAAGGCTAATATCTGAAATGATCCACATTAAAGAACAGAAAAATGGAATTAATTTAAATAAAGACACCGAATTGTTAGACAGTAGTTATTTTGACATACTTAAAAAATTTGCTGAATCATAGTTTAGAAAAAACATTGGTAATAAATAAATACATCACGCTCTCTACTTTGACATTTGTTATTCAGACTTCGCAACACACACTTGAAAGATCGGGAAGAAGGACTTGTTAAAACGATAATGTAAGTTGAAAGATTTTTTAATTTTATCTGACATTGATTTAATTCGAGTAATATATCCGCAGCATGATTAAATGTCACAT
This sequence comes from Nylanderia fulva, assembly GCF_048542155.1. Classification (NCBI taxonomy): domain Eukaryota; kingdom Metazoa; phylum Arthropoda; class Insecta; order Hymenoptera; family Formicidae; genus Nylanderia; species Nylanderia fulva. Next base: position 63,417 of record NW_028190184.1, on the reverse strand, counting down.
AACTTGGCATCTCAGACCAATCGTCTTGCACATCTATTGGTCAACAGCGAAGAATCGTTTTAATTTTATATTTTAATATTTAACTAACTTTGTATTTTTAACATTTAACTTTGTATTTTAATATTTAACTTTTATGTATTGAAAAAGACTGTAGTGCAGTCGAAACGTTTACGATTTATATTGTTTCTGTAACGGAATGATAATTTAATTATTTAACTATTAATAAAAAAATTTTTACATCTTATTTTTTGCTCGTTCAGTTGGCCTACTATATTTGATTTGTTTAATTTTGTTAATTTATACGAGCCTTTCATTAATTAATTATAATAATGTTGATAAACAAACGCCTTTCTTCCGCGATTAGCTCTTATTGCCTGTCTTACACTTTAAATTTATATTTATATTACAGAGCCGTGTTAAACTCTTAACTTATACATGCTGGCTTAAAGACGTTTGTTTATCAACATTATTATATATATAACAGAGACAAGTATAGAATCGAAATCTGAATAGCTCAGTTGGAAGAGCAGTAACCCGGCAAGCGAAAGGTCTCGGATTCGATTCCCGATTTAGCGACTTTCGGATCTATATTTTTCTCTTGCATTTATTTATTTATTTCCGTAGAGGGGTTAAAGGATTATTGAAATTAAATCTCAAAAATATGAGATTATTTCATATTTTAAAATCTTGGCCGTGACCAAGTAAAATTTGGTGCCTTGTGCACAGATATTTAATTCTAACGAAAAAATTTAGTTTCGTTGGGATAACACACTGTCTTCCGCGATTGGCTTTTATTGCCTGTCTTACACTATAAATTTATATTTATATTACAGAGCCTTGTTAACCTATAATAGTATATTGTGTATCAAGTGCGGAAAGTTGACAATTGGTCACGAGTGCGGGGGATGGACGCACGAGCCGAAGGCGAGTGCAAACACCCCACACGAGTGAACAATTGTCAATCTGCACGTGATACACATACTATTTTGTATTACAAGTGCAGGCAAAGTGGCTTTGTGCGCGTTTTCTGTGCGCGAGGTGGCCGATCGCACGCCGCCATCTTGCGGCGGCACGATGCGGGAATAGCCGTAGGCAATGGCTTTGAATGCGGCTTATTCACTCACCGCGTCGCCGCTAGATGGCGGCGTGGGAAATCGGCCGCTTCCCGCACAGAAAACACGCACACAAAGTGCCACTTTGCCTGCACGTGTAATACAAAATAAGTTTTTCAATTTTGTAAAAATAAAGGTGACATGTGGCCTCGCGTGAAAATTTTAAGTGACAGACTACTAGGTGAAAAATCCCAGATTTGAATCTAAACGTCCCATATGCTTCATAAGAAGTTCTTAAAAAAGAATTTATAAAAAGACGAGAAAAATGGAGGAAAAGAGAATGAGGAAGAGGAGAAAGAAGAGGGAAATGGGAGGTGGAGGAAAAAAGGATTATAATTATAAAATCGTTCAGGTGAAAAGAAGTTAAAAAGATATTATAAAAGATTGGGTGCTTTTTGCAAAAAAGCGCCTTTGTGACTCTAAGAAAATCAAATAAACGTTATTATAATTAATTTCGTAAAAATATTGTAAAAATAAATATAGTTACCTTGTCACTGCTTAAATGATTATACGATGGCCATTTATCTTGTCGTTTAATTTGTTTGTTGAGGCGCGTAGGATGGCAGCCGTATGCATAGATCGAGGCGAATTTAGGCTCCAAGAAACTGGACTCTGTACGTATACGCATTTGGCCATGTCCACGCGCGATTGGACTCGTAAGAAAGTCTATTCCCACTCGTCTCAATCGTAATGTCATTCTGCAAGATTCAGCGGAAAGAGGGACGTGATGATTTCGCGGCATTAGGGATACTATCGCAGACACTGACAGATCATTAAACACAACGCGTGTTTTCAGAGAACTGCTATCAGGCTCGTATACACATTGTTCAACTCGCGCCCAATTGCCTCCGGACTTTTTTGTGTTCTCCAAAAGCTGCAAAATAAAATCCAAATTACATGCTTAATATTATTCTGGGAATCTCCAATAACTCGTTTAAGAGTCTTGACGTGTTGTCAAACCGACACTATGTTCGTTTTTGACATCTTAGAATTATAATTTTATTTTTAATTTTACAAGTAAGTCTCGCTTCTTTTTCTTTTTATCATTTTGTAATATTATTAGTGAAGTAATTTTGTTTTTTTAATGTATTAATTTCTGTCTATGTATATCTAGATCACTTGATAAGGACTCAAAGAAGGGTCGAAACGTTGTGATTGAATAAATAATATTTGCCAGTACGGTCGAGAGAAGATTTTTACCTTTTTTAAATTCTGTCTGGCATTTCTCAAATATTTACGTTCTTAATATTATTATTCGTTCAATTTTATTTATTTTTTATAATACAGATCGCTTTCGCAATTTCTATACTCCGTTCAACGAGAGAACGTGCATCGGTTTGCGCATAGACGGGAAATAGAGATGAGAGATACTAACGGTGATCCAATATGTTTCGGGGACCTTATGCCATTTCAGAGGGCAAAAACGGATAAATTTTTGTCCAATGCACGTTTTGTCGTTGAACGGAGTATAGAGGAAATATATTACCTTTATAGTTACACGAGAAACGGACATTTCCAGGGGAACAGAACGAAGTTCCCGCTGATACAATGTTCCAGTCTTCTCTTCTTCGTCCAATTTGTTTCTTCTGGTAGAATCTCTATGAAGTGCGTCCAAAGCGCGCTCCAATCGTCCACTACATGCATCCCAATTGCTAATATCAGTATACACGAAACCAGTCGTCACGAGCATAAATAACCAAATTGTTAACTGTCTGAACTGCATCACCTATAATATAAATAAGCATGAAATTCTTTCTATTATACAGCATAAATGGAAATTTATTGAATCAAAGAAACTCGCATTAAGTGTCTTGTGCTAAATCACACTCAATAAGTGCTTCCATTTTGTGACACAAGTTGACACAAATCTGAAATTTATTTATTTTTAGCTACACTAGTTCAGAGTTCATCTTTTTTTTCAGTACGGAGTAAAAAAGATTTAGATTTGTGCCGATTTGTGTTCACTAAATGCATTCAATAACAATAATGCAAAAGCATTCAATAACAATGATGTGTGTCTAAAGTACTAAATTATCGGATCTTATTGTCAGTAGATAACTAACAAGAAAATATTGCAAACCAGAAAATTTTGGTTTTGATAAAACTTTATACACATATACGGGAAGTATTTAAATTCTTAGTTGACTCAAAAACGAATTTAAAGAATGAAACTATCTTGATATAGATAGAGCTGCCTTTTCTCAATATAATATTGAAAAATATTCGATATTTAGAAAACATTTTACGAAAGGTTTTCATGGTAAGAACATTTATATTTTTTCTATTTAACTATATTAAATAATATTTTGAGAAAATAATTTTTGAAAAAAATTTTGTTTAATATTTCAAAAAATAATTTTGTTCTGAATTGTTTAAATGTGATTAATTAGAGGTATTTTTATAATGAGGATAATTTCGACAAGCGAACAAATATGTATATGGAATATTGTAATACAGTACCCTCCATAAGTTTGGAAACACCCTACATTTTACAGTTAAACAATCGTATGGCAGCGATCTGTTGATTTTATGTATCAATAAATCGTTAAATATTTAATTGACATTTTTATATATGACAGATCGCTGCCATGCGATTGTTTAATTGTAAAATGTAAAGTGTTTATGAAGGATAACTTGTGAAGGATACTTGCGAAGGATACTGTATGCAATAAATAACAAATATCCATTTATAAGACTGTTTTTTGTTATCACGATTAATAATATTTCAAATAATATACTGATAAAAAGCATCCATTAAGTTTATATTCTTGCATATTACGAATATCTAATTAAAGATCTATTTCTTTAGAGAATTTATCTTTTAAATTAAGAGGATTCTTTTGACAGATCTGTGCAGATTTTTGTATAAATAAATTATAAAATAAATAAATAATTAAATGACATTTTTATTTAGAACAGATCGCTGCCATGCAATTCTTTAACTGTAAAATGTAAGGTGCTTCCAAACTTATAGAGGGTAGTGTAAATATACAAAAATATTTCTATTGAGAAACGATGGAGTGACATTTCTCAAAACACGAATTTTAGTCGTGCTCAGTTCTTATATGCCGTCGAATTTATTTCAGATTCTACTAGTTTTAGCTTTAACGAACAATATTATGAACAAATCTTTGGCAGTCCCATGAGATCTCCTCTCTCACCCATCTTGGCAGACATGGTGATGGATGATCTTGAAACGCAGTGTTTGAGCCGACTTAGTTTTAATGTTCCGACTTATTATAGATATGTTGACGATATTTTCGCTATTATTCCAAAGACAAAAATCCATGAAATAATTGATACTTTTAATAACTATCACCACCGTTTAACTTTTACATTTGAGACGGAATCAGACGGATGTCTTAATTTTTTAAATACAACGATCTCTCGGTCAAGTGGAAAGCTTGTAACAAATTGGTACAGGAAGGAAACGTGTTCGAACAGATATATAAATTTCTTTTCCAATCATCCTTTTAAATATAAAATGAACACAATCTTTAATCTTGTAGATCACGCGATTCTTTTATCTAATGACCAGTTTCACGACGAGAATATTAATATCGTGAAACAGATTTTATTTAATAACTGCTTTCCTAAACATGTAATCGATCGTTGGGTTAAAAAAAGGATTAATTTTTTAAAACACAGAAACATGAATGAATCGAGTAATGAGCGAAATATTGTTGATAAGTCTCCTTTCATTTCACTACCTTATGTTAATAGTTTAGGCAATATCGATCGAATTTTTAAAAATATCGGATTTAATGTTGTTCATAATGTTCCTAAAAAGCCAAATCATTTGATCACACTCGGCAAGGATAGACTGCCTACAGATAAAAAAACTGAAGTGGTTTACAAAATTAATTGTAGGGATTGCAACGTGTCATACATCGGACAAACAAAAAGACATCTTTGTACACGTGTAAAGGAACATTTTAGCAACATCAAAATGCATTCGAGTAATTTATCAGTTATCAGCAAACATAAAATTGAATTCGATCACGATTTTGACTGGACTTCACCTGTTATCTTGCATAGTGAAAAACACGTAAGAAAAAGAGAAATCGCTGAAATGTTCTTTATTAAGGAAAATAATAACGCTATTAATTTACAAAAGGATACTGACAATCTAAGTAATATCTACGACAAAATAATAAAGGTCGTTTAGTCTCCAATAACTCGTCTAAGAGTCTTGACGTGTTGTCAAACCGACACTATGTTCGTTCTTGACATCTTAGAATTATAATTTTATTTTTAATTTTACAAGTAAGTCTCGCTTCTTTTTCTTTTTATAATTTTGTAATATTGTCAGTGAAGTAATTTTATTTTTTTTAATGTATTAATCTCGGTCTATGTATATCTAGATCACTTGATAAGGACTCAAAGAAGGGTCGAAACGTTGTGATTAAATAAATAATATTTGCCAGTACGGTTGAGAGAAGATTTTTACCTTTTTTAAAAATATTTTTGCTTTATTTCATCTTTTATAAATTTATATGAAAAAAGGAAAGGATTATTTGTGATTAAAATGACTGTCATTTTCGTGTTGTTGATGAACGCAATCATATGAACGAATAAATAAGAAGAAATATAACAGTTTTATAATAATTATATTCTATATATGTATAAAAAAAGATTACATAACATATAATATAAATAAAATGTATCATCATCTATCATATATACACACATACATACAAGTTCTTCTTATATTTCACAACAGTTATATTTTATGTTTGTTGGGACAATTACCAGTTAAATTCAACAAGTTAAATTCAGGGAAGGAATCTGCAATAATATGCAATGAGAAAAAAAATAAAGAAAAGGAAAAAAACAAGATTAATTGAAACAAAGTTTAATTAACAGCACGTAATAAAACTTGATATTTTAAGCGAGATATAAGCAATGAATATGAGATTTACGCGTTCACCTATCTCTCTCCCACCATTAAAGCATCTCTCAAAGCATATCCTGTAGAAACTCGGTGAACTCAAGTCGCCGAAACAGAGCATGAAAGCGTCTCCAGTCTGCCTATCACAAACGACAATTGGATTGTGAAACTAGGAAGTATGATCTTTTCGGATGGCTCATTAAGAATAATTGCAATATGCCGAAGTGATATCAATCTATATAAATATATGATAACATATTATTTCTAACACAATTAATTTTTTCAAAACAAAAAAGAAGAAAATAAAAAAAATAAAAAATTTTTCAAAATAAGATTTATTAATAAAACTATTTTTAATCTATATAATAAGGAGAAAATCTTTTTTTAATTAATATAAAATTTACATAATGAAATTAAGCTACACTAATTAAAAGTCAGCATAAAACGTAAAAATATTAAATGTGAATTAATAATATGTACTGTTTCCTGATTTCTAGTTGGCTAACGAATAAAACTGTCGCAATAATACAGACACAAAGCATATTGCACTCATCTTTTTTTACAACTTATACCGAAGACTCAAATTACGGGAGATTCCTCTGATATTGCTCGTGGCGAAATTGCATTGTTCGCAATTGTATGCTAATGCAGATTCTAAATTTCATTCTGCTACATTCTCATGCTTCATCAATCATCGCGTTCAAGAAAAAATATGAATATTTATTTATCGATTGATCTAATATTCGCTCAGGGAATTTTTTCTCTTTCTTATTTTATTATTGACTAAATATGCTGTATGAGAAACTTATATATACATATAAAGATATGGAATTATATCGATTAAACAATGACTTATAGTATATACCTAAATCAAGTATTCAAATAGATTTTCTATAGAAGTTGACAGAGAAACTGGATAAGAATAACAACATCCTTGAATATATTTCTTTTTGATTTAATTAATGCAATTATTTTAAAATGTCATAAACTTAAATAAAGAAATTAATTATTGCAGAAAAAGAAAGCAGAATAGAGAGGCTGTTATACAATTTTGTTGACGCTCTAGGAATTGAAAAACTGTTTAATGTACATATATATATATATATATATATATATGGAATTAATTATATTTTATTAATATATGATATATTCTGTAAAATTTTTATAAATGTTTAAAAAATCTAGATTTTTGTAAAACGGCTGAATTTATTTAAAAATCGAGAAATGAAAAAAATATTTATATATTACGCGATGCGCATTATTTAAATTAATAAAAAGTTTGCATTGTCCAAATTTATCTCTTTTCTTTGTATATTTTGTTTATTACTTATTATAATTAGCATAGCGCGTATATTTACCCAGCTAACTATTTGCTTGAAAATTGTTAACAATCGGGAAACAAAAATACGACCAAATATGGCTGCAAATCCAGGGCCTACTGTGTCTTCGAGTGCGCCCCAATTGCAATCAAAAGTTGAAAGTATATCCTATCAAGTTGGGTGCAACGTCAGAGCAGATCTGTCACTAACAGTGCGACGACAGATTGGCAACAGACTGGGAACAGATTTGTCAATCGTAAACTGAGGACAGATTTGCGCCAAATGCTCAGCAAATCGAAGAAAAATCCCAGATCTGCAGGATCTGCTGCGTTTTTGGCATCAACACTTTCGACAGATCTGCTTGCTACTTATTGCCACTTTGTCAATATAATCTGCTAACAGATGTTGGGAAATATTTACTGAATTTATGCTCACAGTGTTTGCAATGACAAAATATGTTTCTTATCTGCGGCTTTTACAAACAAAAGTTGTTGCCTGCATTTGCCTCCGCAGAAATAGTTAGCTGGGTTATATGTATATACATATATAAAATAAAAAAGTGCAGATATAAGTATATATATATCTGTACTTTATTAAAATCTAAAATTTTTAGAATACAAAAAAAGGTTCAAGTCTAATGCAAAAGGAAAAAGAAGAAGAATACACTTACTTCGTGAAATATTCAAATTGACTTCGTTTTCCGATGACAACAGATATATCAGCTAGTGCTTGTTGTGGTAACGCACGCCAAATCGCTCGCACCTCTTCGCGCCGAGACATCGAAGAACAGTGTGCGATCGAAGAAAGTGCTGCTACTACTCGTGCGCCGCTCTCATCAGAGATACGCACCGCAGCGATTCGCATTAAAGTCTCTCATTCTCTTTCCTACTTACAAGTATTGCGTGCTACCATGCGGTAAGTGAGAGGTAAGAAGTGAGACAAAGCGAGACTAACCAGATAACACATAATATTTATAATAAAGATTCATAAATATTTATGAATATATATATTTTTCTAATATTATATAAATATTTTAAAAATGTTTTATAAAAACCTTTATTTAACATATTATTAAAACATAGATTTAATATTTTATATAATATTTATGGTATGTAAAGATAAATATTTATAGTAATTATTTTGTAAATATTTTTTAACTAAATTGTTAGTTCTTTCATTTATCTGTCTCGTATTTGATTTTTGTTGTGAGAATTATATAAGGCTGGCAAAAATGGAAATTAATCAAATTAAAAATGTCATAAAATTATTTCTATTTTTGAGTTACATTCTGCAACAGAATGTCTTTTAACAAATAAATTTACGTATATATCGATGTGTACGTAAATTTATTTGTTAAACTACGATTGCCTAAGTATATTTCAGTGTATATTATAATTATATATTCTATTTTAAAATAAACGTCTAAGAAGTTACTTATAAATATTTTTTATACATTTTTAACTTTTTATAAATGGTTAATAGAGTTTGGAAAACACAAAAACATTTAATCGACCAAATTTTAGATTAGACTATATCAACCGATCGTTTTGATTAAAAAAATCGTTGATTATATGTCTTTTTAACTCATGATTTCTTACTGAGTATTTATTTAAAGAAAATATAAATAAAAAAAATCTGTATTATAATGATTTAATAAATATATTTATGATATTTACCATAATAATTATCGTAAATATTTTCTGATATTTATGATAAATATTTATAAAATATTAAAATAATTATAAATATTCTATGCATATTTTATAAATATTCTGTGCTATCTGGGTACTTTATACATGATGTACAAAAAAAGGTAACAAAAAGAACCTTCACTACCACATACGCAGAATTTTTACTTTCGATGGAATTGGATGTTTTTTTTCATGTGTTTGTAGCTTATGACTTGCGGAATAAAATGTAATAGCCTTAAAGCTAAATATTCGACAGTTACAAGTCACAGTCAACCAGCTCGCAAAGTCTTAATTTGTCATGTTTGACTGGCTGTAAATAATACCATCTATTATTTAGCTTTTAAGCTTATTATTATATTTTTTATTTAACATCATAAAAGTTACAACATGTGAAAAAATTATTAACTGATTTTAATATTCATCTAGAATTTTTTATACATTTTAAGTTCAAAAACTCCTAATAAAAATAAAATTGAATCTTGGTAAGATCAGCTAGTTTTCTCATATGTTATAACTTTTGATATGTTGAACAAAAAAAATGTAATTAAATAACTATCTAATATTTAACTTTGAGGTTATTATATCTTTTGTTCAGCAGAACATAAACTGTACAACGTATGAAAAAAACAGCCAATTCCATCAAAAGCTAAAATCCTATATATTTAATGCGAAGTCTTTTTAGGAGTACATGGTCTGAGTATAAAATTTTAGAACTACCTTTACTAAAAATAAAAAAGTCGTTATACTTTCAATATTGTTTTTATTTTGCAATAAATGAATCTGCTTCATAGTCAAATCAGTTTTCTTTTAATTTTAATTTAAGTTAACGGAAAAAAACAGCCAGAATTAAATTAAGAAAATAAAGACGATGATAAAGCACACCTCTTTTTTTCAACTTCTTGCTCTTACGAAATCGAGCATGCCAATGAAAAACGTTTTCTGAACGACGTTGAATAATTTAGAAGAGCAACGCCAAACGCCCTTTTTAATTATATTTTATTTGTTTCTGTAGCAGTTTTATCCAATTTTACACAAAAAATTGATCGCGTATTGTTAATTGCTTAATAGACTTCCATGACAAGATAAAACAAATTATATACACGTCACACAAAACAGATTATTTGAACATGAACTGACCTGAATTAATTTGATAGAAATGTAGTTAAAGATTAGCACAAGAGATTTTAAGTGGCGAAAAATAAGTAACGCTGTTTGCGCACATTTTATTACAAATTTATAGTCCTAAAACTTTATAGCTAGATCGTGTATATAGTACTCAAGTACAAGTAATCCCAAAAACCATTTATTTCAGAATTACAAAGCATATTCTGTTATAGAACTCACATTTTTTGAATATACAATGTATGATATATTTACACGATTGTTGACAATGTCTATGGTTTTATTTTGTCTGAAGAATGGCTAATTTTTATTACAAATTCTAAAATAATAACAGACATTTATTTTATTTTTGACAGACTGTTTATGAGCGCGATAGTTATTGCGGTGCGAGAAATAGGGAAGACAAGTACTGATTTTTTTATAGACAACAAGCAACACAGTTTATTATATAAATCGAACACGAACACAATATGTACAAGATATTTAAGTTTCAGATGCTGAAATCAGCGCGAGCAGTTTATTGAAAAAACACGAGACGTAATTCCGTTTCAAAAGATTAGCAGTTTACAATTGGCGGTACCTTTGTGTGAGGCTGAAGCAACGAGACTGTCTTATTTGGTCGAGCGGAACGCTTTTTATTAGCGACCTAAAGAACTCTCCTAATTTTTTGACATTCAATGATTTTGGATGAATTTAAACATTTTGAGGTGACCCAAGAGCGCTGTTTTTAATTGGTAGCTGATAGTCTCTCATGTCAGAAATACGCTTCTGCCATGCGCAAAGTTTCAATCCGATCGAACCAATGGTTGATGGGCGTCCATTTTGCGCATTCGCGCATGCCTCATTAAATCATCGACGGTTTGCAACTTTTTTCAATATTTATTTTTATTGACTAGTTTTATTTGAAAAAAACAGTATGCACGCGATAGATTTATGGCCTTAGATTATATTTATATGTTTTTTCTATCGGTCTCTAATTGAAAAATCTCGAAATAAAGAGTTTTAAGCCGGTATTCATAGTCCGATCTTATATTTAAGATCGTCTTAATTAATGGTCGGAAGTTGACTTAAGACCCTGTTTAACCAATCAAATAGCTACGTAGCGTCCTAAGCTCGAACTTAAGACGATCTTAAATATAAGATCGAACTATAAATACCGGCCTTAATTTACATTACAAATGTTTTTAATTGCTATCTCAAACACAGACCAAATCGTTACAAAAGTAGTAAATCTGCTGTACATTAAAATATGTGATATAATAAAAGGCCAACTTAACGAGCTTATATGCTATTAATTGAAAAATTTATTTATTAATTTACGTCATACTATACAAAAGTTAAGATAAACGTTTCGACTGTACGACAGTCTTTCTCAATATCCTAATAATATGTTAAAAAATTAATTTAGTCATTTCGACATCATAAATAAATACAACAATTATAAGATTATATGACGAACGCAGTACAAAATTCATGTTTGTTGGCATGAGTTAGAGCGTCAGATGCTGTTATATTATGTAACGACACTGTGAACAAATTAATATATCCGCTCAAATATTACATTTAGATTTTTAATAAATAGTATTAACTTACTTTTTTGTCAACGAACATAACACTTTTTTTAAAAAATTATTTCTTTTTACTTAACATAATCACAATGTGTACTTTTTTAAAAAACAAATCGATATCTGTATCTTACAATGTCGGCGCGCTGTATATATACCCAATTTTTAAGATGACGTAGACAATTTTTTTAGAATATCATAATAAGAACCGTCAAGACGCTCGGTGTCCTTTTTTAGGTTGATACTGTTGTTTTCTTCTTTAATATATATCATTTCTGTAGATTAAGTTTATTTAATAACAGAAAATACTTTTTATATAACTTTATATAAAACTCGGCAATAAATAGTTATTAAAATTATGCAATTATAAAATTTCTTTTATTATTTTAAAATGTCGTGCCATTTTTTTTGTACATCCTGTATAAACCTGCTGTATTATATGTATACTATATTGTACTATACTGTACTAAATATACTATTCTTAATTGATATAATATCTAGTATATACAGGGTGTCTGACATATTAGATGTCACATCGAAAATATACGAGTAGATCTCGTTATTTGGAGACCATTTTTCTCAGCAAAAATATTAAAGCATCAATAATTTTTTAGTTATAATTAAGCGATTGAAAATAAAGGATTTTTCACAAATTAAGCCTTGTGGAAATAAAATATTAACAAAATCACATTTTCCAATTAATTTTAAGTAGAGTTTACTTTAATAAAATTTTGATTTAAGATTTAGTTATAAAAACACATGCTGGCAAAAATTGAGAATATGCAAAAAATGATGTCTTCCTCAATATTTTTGCTGAGGAAAAATCGTTGGTCTTCAAATAACGAGATCTACTTGTATATTTTCGATGTGACACTTTATGTCAGACACTCTGTATATATAGTTCTTAATTAATATATATAGTATAGACATTAGATTATTAATTATTTATTGATTTTATATCGATTAATTACTTAAATAGAATCGATAGTTATTACAATAAAAAAATTATTTAAAAAATTCAAGATAATCCGGGTAGCAAGCGTATACGTCATTTTGACGTTCAATGACGTTAGTTTTGTTACTTGAGAATAAGTTATTATAACAAAAAATATTTAAAAAGCTAATTTAAAGCTATTTAAAAAGCTAAAGAGTGTATTTCTCGAGTATTTCTCGAAATCAAAAATTTTAAGGTATGGTTTGGAAGAAGGGAGAAGGAAAAGATTGAATGAATTATGAGACCCGAAAAACAGGTCAACGACTGAAAGAAGCGATATTGTTTCAAACGTTCGTTTGGTGGAGGAGCTCTCTTCTTGATCAAAGAATTAAATTTCTGTGTTATCCGAGAAGAAGAGAGAAGAATAGGACTTTATGTCATTTTCAAGGTGAATATACCCAGGTAGAACATAAAACTCATAATAACATCATTATAACGTCACTTAAAAGCCATTTAAAAAAAACCATAATGATCTCATTTGATACATTTTTCGTTATTGGTTGGATAAGATTGATGGGGATGAGAATCCGTGAATTAGGCTAAGCGCTCCCGCTCGAAAGAGGAAGATGAAAGAATCCAAACCTCAAGGTAACGCGGTTTTCGGGAGAGCGGACGTTCCGTTGCGAGTGTAGGCTAAGTCGGGTCACAATTAGAAAAGTAAGAAAATCTCAGAGAAGAGTCAAGTCCACCAAGAGTCAGGACCATCTAAAGTTCACGAGCTGGAGTTACTCCAACGCTGTCTCGGAGCAGAAGTGTCTGTCGAACGAAATAAACTCTTTTACATTTGATCACGAGAATTGAATGATTACCAACCCGCTCATCTTCCACGAGCCAATCCTTACAGTTAATAAAATCAGAAGTGGGATTAACAACCTGTGCACAAATGCTGATTCGAGCCCAGGAAGAGACCCGATTTGAGAGTTTGCGAGGACGCCTGGAAGGGCTCACAGAGGAGCAACTCCGTGACGAAGCAATGACGTTGGGGTAGATCGCAGAGGGATCTTATCAGAGATTACTGGATCGAATTTTGGATCACTAGGGGACCAACCTGGGATTGTTGAACACGGAGCCGGTACCCCAAGCACCAGAGGAAGCGATGGCGCCGCCTGTTCCGTCGGGGAAGAAGGCCGGACAGCTGAGTAACACCGCGGGAGGAACTCGAGACGCAGCGCAGCCCGACAACGAAGAGATGGTACGGATACTAGCAAATATCCAGCAGATGCAGATGCAGAGCCGCCTAATGGAGCAACTGACGGTGCTGGTAGCGAGGACCCAGGAAACTCGCGCTGTAAATGCACCAGCGAAGGTGGAGGAAAAGATACCTAATAAGCAAGGAGAGACATCCTCGCCGAGCAGCCCAGGGCAGGCTGAACGGAGGTAGTAGTAGTAGTAGTAGTAGGAAGAGCGGGTGGGACTATATATGAGTCCCTAAAGATCACCTAGATCTAAAAGTTCCTTTGCGACACTCCGCTGTGCTTGAGAATTATCCCTGTAATACTCAATCCGGCGTTTTTCGCCAGATTGCACAGGTTGTTTATCCTTTGTTTATACAGCTCATCTGGTTCCATGAATGTGAACCCTAGATGTCTATATCTTTTTCTTCCGGGGTCTGGGTGGACTCGAACCTGCGCTCCACCTATTTTTCGTCTCAGGCGAGTTTCGGTGACGCAGCGTGCACGGCCATCTGCCGCCTTTGAACGGAGGTACCTTAATTAAAATAATTTCTCCGCAAATACCTTTGTTCGAGGGCTCCGAAAGAGACAGTTAGTTTAAGAGCTGCCGCCACGAGAGTGACGAACTCACGCTACCTCGCCCATTCGGGCATACGCGACCACTGCTATCCATCGTCTATCGGAATCGCCCCGAGAATGACGATAGAAAAATCCAGCTGCGCCTGCGAGCGTACGCAGAATGGACAGTTTAGCCACGACGAGCGAGTGAGCCCTTCTGCTCCTCTAGCCGATTTTCCTCCTAGGGACCACACTTACGCCATAAGGACACGGTGTGCGTGTTAGGCTGGTGCGGTCCCGCATCTCGCTCGCCGTGCCCACGGGGACCATGGGGAGGCCTGTCCATTTGTGTCCCGACCCGGATACACGCTCTGACCCTGAATGGGTGGATTGGTTTGGATAAGAGAAAAGGATGATTCTACTTTTTTCTCCGAAAGGGACAACGTGAGCAGATAGCTCGAACGAGTCGACTACGTTGGCGGTTTGTACGAGATCGGCGATAATATTATACTGCTAGCGACTACCAGCCGTCTCATAGGGATAGCTGGACTAGACTGGTATAATCGCCAGCCCACGAGCGTGATCTTTTCGTGGACCGAGGTGAAAAAGGGGTTAATGGAATATTTCTAGCACAAGGTCTCATTTACAGTAGCTATGTCGAGAATAAACGAACGAGTTTGGTTGCACGCTAAAGAGAAGTTTGTCGATTACGCAAACGATAAACTAAATCTAATGCAATTTTTAGATCTATCGGAGAAGGATCAAATTGATTTGACAGCGGCCGGCATAAGATTGCCCCTGATCCAGGTCGCTGCGACAGATAACCGAGCAGAGAGCTATCCGATTTTATCGAGCACATGCGGCGAGTGACAGAGACCACGGTGGTCACCGGCGGCCCAGAATTTCAATCTTCGAGACAGACGGGAAGCACTGCAGCAAAAGCGGAAGGCGCTTACAAGGACTTGGTGTGCCGAAATTGCCAGCGGAAAGGCCATATTGCGAAAGATTGCCGATCGAAACAACCGGGACACACGAGGTCCCAATGTCCGTCGAGAGCGTCAGAGCAACCAAAGACAGCGGCCAAAACGATCGCGAAGCCGGCCGACATCGCGACTATCGTAAGCGAAAAAGTATCGGAGATACCTTACTTACGCTTAGAAAGTTTAAATAATCGAGCCTGCTTTCTGAAAGCTTTAGTAGACTCAGGTAGCCGAATTAGCTTTGTAAAAAATTCAGTTTATAACGGCTTTCAACGTGACGTAAAGTTAGATCCGTCACCCTCAAATCAAAATTTTCAAGGCATAAGTAATACTCCGATTTGTATATTAGGAGCGGTAGAAAGCGTTGCGCGGATCAAGGATATATGTCGGGACTTAAAGATACAAATTTTGGTGGTGCCGGACACGACTATAAAGTATATTGTTAGGTAGAGCTTTTTTATTGGGAACGACTTGACAGTTACTTATAGACCGGGTCATTGAAAATGCGAGATTACGGAGAGTCATAACCACAAAACGGAGAAAATTTTATGTATAGACGCAATAAAAACGTGGAATTGGCGCAATGTAATATTAAGTAATTTGGAAAACAATGTGAACAGTGAGATGAGAAAAAAAAATCGGTTCGACGAGGTTGACGATATGCCTCTCGAGACGGTTAAAGATAATTACACAGTACGGGTCAATATAAAGGATGACTTTATTTACGCTTACGCGCCCCGGCGAGTATCTTATAATGAGAGATTAAAATTGCGGGAAATAACGGATGATCTGCTCAAACGAGGAATAATAATACCAAGTAGCTCGTCTTATTGTGCCCGAGTGGTGCCGGTAAAGAAAAAAACGGAGATATAAGAATGTGCGTGGATCTCCGTCCGTTGAATCAGAGGGTACATAAACAAAAGTTTCCGTTCCCTATTATCGAAGACCAACTTAACGGTTTGCAAGGAAAGCAAGTGTTTACAGTGCTTGATCTGAAGGACGGATTCCATCAGATCGACGTTCATCCGGACGATACCAAATATTTTTCCTTTGCTACGCCGGACGGGCAATTCGAGTATGTAAAGTTGCCCTTTGGTTTCGCAAATTCACCCGCCGAATTCCAGAAGAGAATCTTGCAAATATTTCAGCCGTTGATTCGCAAAAAGAAAATATTAATATATATGGATGATATAGTTATTGTTACCTGCTCTATTGAAGAAAATTTAAATAATTTGAAACAAATATTAATGATATTAAAACAATACGGGTTTGAATTAAATTTTTCAAAATGTCAATATTTAAAAACAAAAATAGAATATCTAGGTTATATTGTTTCCCAGGAAAAAATTACAATGAGCGACAAACATACGCAAACCATACTAGATTTCCTCCAGCTGAGAACGGTTAAACACCTGTAAGGTTTTCTTGGTTTGCTACGCCGGACGGGCAATTCGAGTATGTAAAGTTGCCCTTTGGTTTCGCAAATTCACCCGCCGAATTCCAGAAGAGAATCTTGCAAATATTTCAGCCGTTGATTCGCAAAAAGAAAATATTAATATATATGGATGATATAGTTATTGTTACCCGCTCTATTGAAGAAAATTTAAATAATTTGAAACAAATATTAATGATATTAAAACAATACGGGTTTGAATTAAATTTTTCAAAATGTCAATATTTAAAAACAAAAATAGAATATCTAGGCTATATTGTTTCCCAGGAAAAAATTACAATGAGCGACAAACATACGCAAACCATACTAGATTTCCTCCAGCTGAGAACGGTTAAACACCTGTAAGGTTTTCTTGGTTTAACTAATTATTTTCGGCGATTCATTCGCGACTACGTCTTAAAGGTGCAGCCATTGCACAAGCTGATGAGAAAATTGGCGAATTTTGTCTTCGACAAGGAATGTGTACAGGCGTTCCAGACATTAAAAAAAGAACTAATTATCCGGTACTGTGCCTGCACAATCCTTCGGCGGAAACGGAACTCTACACAGATGCGAGTGGCGTTAGTTTTGGAGCAATTTTACTCCAAAAACAAATAGATGGCAAATTAGCGCCGGTAGCTTATTTTAGTAAGGCTACCTCGGATATTGAAAAGAAATATCATAGCAACAAACTCGAGACATTAACAATTGTCAAAGCGTTAGAAAGGTTCTACATATATCTGCAAGGTATCCTCTTCAAGGTCGTAACCCACTGTAACTCCCTTGTATTAGTTTTAAAGAAAATTGAAATTAACCCTAGAATCGCGCGGTAGAGTTTGGATTTTCAAAACTATAATATCGAGGCCGTGCACTGGGGAGACAAAATGACACACATGGACGCGCTTAGTCGTAACATATATGTGATAAATGCACTCTCCTTCGAGGATAAGCTTATGTATAGACAACTGTTGGACCCGAACCTACAAAAACTCACCGAGGAAATTGAGTTGAAAGGGAGCAAACATTTCACTTTAATAAACGGCATGATTTTCAAAATCCATAGCAATCAATCCTTATTCGCAGTACCGGAAACAATAACGGAAAATATTATACGCGTCTACCATGACGAGACGGATCATGTAGGGATGGAAAATACCTTGAAGGGAATATAAGGGCATTATTGGTTTCCGTGTATGAAAAACAAAATAAAATCTCACATTGAAAATTGCGTCATCTGTCTCCAATTCTCTCTCTATACGCAACACCGCGAAAGAGAATTGCAGATAGTGGATAAAAACACTACCCCTTTCGAAACTATACACGTGGATCATTTCGGACCATTAGAGACGGCGTCCAATCGATATAAATATGTATTAATGGTTGATGACGCGTTTGCCAAGTATAACTGGTTAATACCTACCAAAACGACCAATGAAAAAGAAGTTGAAGAACGCCTTTCGTTCTTATTTAATATGTTCGGAGTACCAAGGCGTATAATTAGTGATAGAGGCTCGTGCTTCACCTCGCAGAATTTTGACCAGTTCCTAGAAGACGTATGTAAATGTACAACATGTCAAAGTCGCCGTAGCTTCCCCGTGGGCGAACGGGCAAGTGGAAAGGGTAAATAGCTTTCTAAAAAGCACTCTAGCAAAAATAACGGAAGATCCGAACAAATAGAAAACAAAATTGGGCGACGCATAATATGTCGTAAATAATACGCATCACAAGTCCATTGTTACAACGCCGAGTAAACTATTATTGGACTATGACCAGCGAAGACATAGCGATAGATCTTTATGCGAATTTATAAACGCCTTTACCAAGATCCAGACAGATTTTGTGGAAAAGCGCACTGCCCTACGCAACAGTGTGCGACTAGCGAATAAAAAAATTCGAGAATATAACAAAGCATACTACGATAAGAAACACAAAAAGTCGTCATTATATAGTGTAGGCGATCTAGTTTGATAAGAAGTATGAATGTTAAACCCGGCGTGAATCAAAAGTTACTTCCCAAATATAAGGAACCGTATTAAATTAAAGCCGTACTTAAAAAAAATCGTTACATAGTCGCGGATAAGAAAGGGTATAATCGTACGCATAAACCATACAACGACGCAATACTTTCATCAGATAAATTAAAACCGTGGATCTGAATAGGTGATTACTCTAAACCGATAGAAACAAAGGAAAACGAAGACGAGGACAATAACAAAAACGAGGACAGTAATAATAATAACGATGAGAACTGTGACGCGTGAATACAAATACCAAAATTATTATATTATAAGTCAAAATTTATTATGTAGTATAGTTATAAGTGTACTTCATTTGTTCTTTTTGAAAAATATATATATATCTAATTATATTTGTATCGACATATATGTGAGCGTTGTTCAGGGTCGAACACGAGGGTCAGGCTGGCCGAACTGTAAGGATTCCTGTGAAACGCGAAGACCGTAATATAAATCGTATAGGTATGTTATTGAGAAGTAGGATTAATGGGGATGAGAATCCGCGAATTAGTATAGTCCCAACAAAACTTAAGGGGGGAACAGGGGATGTATGGAATTAAATCTCTTGTAGAGATTATTCCAATTTTAAATCTTGGCCGTGACCAAGTAAAATTTAGTGCCTTGTGCACAGGTTTTTAATTCTAACGAAAACATTTAATTTTGTTGGGATAACGCACTGTCATCGACGATTTGGCTCTTATTGCCTGTTTGACACTCAATTTATATTTATATTTATATTACAGAGCCTTGTTAAATTCTTAATATATATATATATATATATTTATAAATGAATTACACATAAACTAAAATACACATAAACTATAATTATGAAAAAAAAAATTTGATATGTCGTACAAAGTACACAAAGTGACAATGCTATAATTAATGATAATATATTATCATAAACTCTTGTAAATATAAGTTTTGTAACTAAATAATAATAACTGCTCAGATCTCAAAGTAATAATTAACATTATTTTTTATTATTTATCAGTTTAAACATCTCTTATCTTATCAGGTACGTTTTCCTTATTATTTTTCGTTTCTCTGTGATATTGTTGCTTCGCAAAACGAAACCATTCCGCCATAATGTTTTCTGTTTCTGTTTCCGTTAATGTTGGGTAGTGTGAAACAACTTCTCCTTAAAGAAAAATAATAAAACAATTTTGATAGATATTTTGTAATACTTTATATTTAAAAATTAAAAATTTTTTTAATAGTTTATATCTTGAAACTTACTTTTTATTGTTTTTATTAACTGCAAATTACAAATTTTAAAATTATCTTTTTTCTCTTTCCAGGAACAATCCATGGCACATTTATTTGTGAAAATATTCTTTAAAATCCGATGAATATTGTCTTTATGATTATTCCCTCCAATTTTCGATAAAAATCTTTTCTCCAAAATAATATTTTTTGTTTGTTAATATATTTGCTTATCATAAAGTTTTTATATTAAAAAAATCATAATATATATTTATATATGACTGTTCGAAAGTTTGGAAACATTTACGATTATTTTACATCTCATAAAAAGTTAAAATTTCTAAAAATTCTTGAAAAAAGTAATGCAAATAAATAAAACAAAAAATTTTTTTTTTGTAAATATTTTATAATTTTAAAATTTATTTTTTTTAAATAAGTTTAAATACAATCAATTTGAAATATTATAAAAAAGCTCACATATATTTTTTATAAAACCATTAGTAAAGTTAACAAGTAAACCTATTTAATAATACCTTTTCGTTGATTTTTGTCGAATAATGTTTCGTCTATATTCTTTTAAAGTAAAACAAAACTATTGAAAAAACTTTATAACCAATTTTCAATTATATGTAATTTTTTTAGTAACAAAAAATATAGAAACAAAAACAATTTTGTAGCTTTTACCGCTCCTCTCTAAAATATATATTTTTTAAAACTCATTTATGATTTTTTTGTTTAAATACTTGACTTTTTATAAGTTATGAAAAAATTACGGTAAAAGTGAAGATCAGCGGTTCTTCTCACCGATTTTTAAAAACTTTTTTTACAAGTAGATTTTGATGCGTAGAAAAACTTTTTCCTTTCACGAAATCGTCGCTCTGCCATGCGAAACGAGATATTAATTTTTTAAGATAACCACTTTTTAACTACTTCTTCGCTCTGCCTGCACATACACACACACAGCGGAGCGATGCGGGGAATGCGAAAGGGGTGCGAGGGGCCGAAGGCCCCCCTCGCACCCCATCCCCCTGCACCATCACGCCGGTAGGAGTGCCTGAGCATAAAGGCCTAAACACAATAGAAAATATAAGGAATAGGAACAGGGAATAACGTAAAAAAGAAAGACAGAGAAATATCTTTTTCTCTCTTTTTTCCTACATTATTCCTTGTTCTTATTCCTTATATTTTCCATTGTGCTTAGGCCTTAAGTGCGCGAAACTTTCTATGCATAAAGTGTATTCGTGGATACAGTGTGAGCCCCTCGCAGGAGAACGGAACACACTGTAATCACGCATATACTTTCTCACCTGTATGGCACGATTGCTTCTTATTAATTAAAAGGCAAAGCAATGTTTATCGTGGCGCGAAGCGCCTAATACTCATGATAGGGATTCTATTTCCCCAATGGAGTTATTTTTCAGCGGGCCGCAGGTCGGTGCGGCGAGCGTAGCGAGCCGTATTATGTCTATCTTAGAGTGTTTAGGTCGTCGCCTGGTCAATCGCAATCACACTAGAGAGTTTAGGCATCGACCTAAACACTCTAAGATAGACATGATACGGCTCGCTACGCTCGCCGTACCGGCCTGCGGCCCGCTAAAAAATAACTCCATTGAGGAAATAGAATCCCTATCATGAGGAATGAGCGTTTCGCGCCACGATAGACATTGCTTTGCCTTCTAATTAATAAGAGGCAATTGCAACGTATCCGCGCGTCTATTTCCATTATCTATTTCTATTTAAAATCGAAGAAACTTTATCTCCCCTTACACCCCTCCGCTGTATATGTGTGTACGTGTGTGCAGCCGGAGCAAAGAAGTCAATTAAAAAGTAGTTATCCTTGAAAATTAATATCTCGTTTCGCGTGGCAGAGCGACAATTTTGTCAGAGGAAAAAGTTTTTCTACGTATCAAAATCTACTTGTAAAAAAATTTCAAAAAAATCGGTGAGAAGGACCGCTCATCTTTACCTTTACCAAAATCACAAGTGTTGCCGAATTATATAATAATATTAACGATAATAAAAACATACATTGTAAAAAAATTTAAAAACTTACGAGTAGCGTTTCTGCTTCTTTATTTGTTTTCAATATATTTTCTATATTTCTTATATCTTCAATTTGGTTGAGAAGAAAAAACTCCACAATAAAATTATTGCTTTCCATAGATTGTTGTATTGGATAGCTCCGCCTGATTACATCTTCAATTTTTTTCAATCGTTCAGTGTTATCTCTTAATGTTACATTGCATGTTGCCACCAAACGTTTTATCTCTTTTAAGTTTTCTGTAATGTTATAGCTAATATTGTACGTATATATAAGACAAAGATATTATAAAATTAAATTAAAATTGTTTTGAAAAATAACGTACCTTGTATATTAAAGTTTTCTTGCGTTTGAAGAGGAGTTGAGAAAAAAATTGGTACAAGCAGTATTTAATTCATTATTAATCAATTGATTATATCGTCTTTTAGATAAATATCGTAATTCTTTAGGCATGATGAACAAGTTTTTCTTATATAAATGCTGAAAAAAAATATATATATATATATATATGTATATATATATTTACATGTATATACATACATATACATACACACACACATTTATACATATATATAAAATATTTGAATGCACATATCTATTATACATATAATCTTTCCACGATTATCTTCCGAACCTCATTATTCGTTATTCTCAGTATCAAAAAACTTTATTAGGAAAAAGTAGTAATATATAGATAAGAATCTGTAGAAAGAAACTAACCCTCAAAAATTGAAGATAAAAAAAAAGATAAATTAAATTTTAATTTTCATTAAATAACAGTTTTAATAAATTATAAAAAGAAACAAATTTACAAAAATCTATTTTTTGTTAATTTTATATGATGTAATAAATTCTATATAATTAGATAGATAAAATAAAGATAAAATATAATAAACTTTAAATCCATTATGAATATAAAATTAATAAGAATTCTGAATTTATATAAATCTTTATTTATTATTATATATTTAAGTAAATAGATTTCTTTCTGTACAATCTCATCTATATAAAAGAAGTATAATAAATCAACTTATTATTAACACATCAATAATAAACAATTGTAAAATGTTTTTTTAAAAGTATTAAAAAATAATTTATTAAAAGCTGTTCTAATTGAAATAAAAATGATTTAAAATCTATATATATATTGATCTAATGCAATAAAGTAGCTTAATTCTAAAGATTTGTTCTATAGTTTTACTAGTTAGAAATCAAAAATATTAAAATATATTTTACGTCTCTATGACAGAATGCTGCAATAATGTAATTATTACAGCATTCTGTCATAAACGTAAAATGTACTTGCAAAATGATTGATAAATTTTAATATGTCTAACTAGTACAATATACAAAATAAATATATTTGACCAAAAAGCTTAATTTTTCACTTAGCATAAAAATATACATTATCTTATTATTAGAAACTTACCTAATATAATTGTTGATTATATTATTGGGTCTCTATTGGAACCAAACCATATTGGTGTTATCTGCTGCAAATCTTTATCTTTCACCAACAGATACTATGTTAATAGTAATGCGCATATATATATAATATATAATAATCCATATGACAGCGTTTTCTCTCTCTCTCTCTCTCTCTCTCTCTCTCTCTCTATATATATATATATATATATATATAAGTACCTGTGACAGATTGCTGCAACATAATAAAGATAATAATTATTTTTTTATATATTTTCTTATATCTCCTAACAAAAACACAAAGTACCAATAATATACAATAACTGTTATTAATTATTATAATTTCCTACTCAATAATGTTACTATAATATAATACAACATGCCTTGTGCATAACAGTTATATTGTTCAGTAAAAATTTAAATTATTATATACTATAAGATCTATTGTACAATGCCACAGGCAATAGGCAATAAGAACAGGAAATAACGTAGAAAGAAAAGACAAGAAATATCTCTTCTCTCTTTCTTTCCTACGTTATTTGATTCTGTTCTTATTATTTGTTGTCTGTAGCATTGTGCAATATATAGATCTCATAATTATAACTTCCCATCCAACAATATATTATGTATAACTGTTTTATGTTCAAGTATGTTAATAATATAATTATATTTATTGTATAATTGTAACATAACCTAGAACTTTATAGGCAGAATATGATAAATTATTTAAACATATATATATTTTTTAAATATGTATAAATATATATTTATAAATAATTTATCATTATATATTTAATATTCTGCTTATAAGGTTTTAGGTTATTTTACAATCACAGTCGTTGAAGGCCGTAACATGTTAATTAAAATATATGCAAATGCTTCCCATAACTTATATCAAACGTTTATTTAATAAACAAATAAGCTTACCTCTGATTGAAATTGCACTTTATTAGACATTGCGTAAAAAAGACTAACACACAGGACACACACGATGACACACGTGTCGGATCTCTTCTTCCCTGCACAAGTGCGCACTAGCGGAAAAGGCGGCGGAGATAAATATATCCTTCTTAATACAAATTATATTATACCAATATGACATAAACATAAAAATTGTTATGTAACACGCGACATACCAGTTATATTAATGTTCATTTATATAACATATAAATAACAAAGTAATATTATTAGCAATATAACACAGTTACATTGTATATATAAAATAAAGTTACGTAGCTATAATATTAATAGTGTAACATTTGTTATATTAAATGTTAGTCCTGAGTAATATAATATTTATATTTTCATTATGTTATATCTGTTATATTACATGTTACTCCTGAGTTATATAACATTTATATTTGGTGTTTGCTGAGATGCAATATTTTAGTAATATTTCGTGTTGTAGGGGTTAAGCATCACCATAAAAGCTTTTCAAGATCCCAACTCATTAAATAAAAATATTTATTTACGATTATATTTCCCCTCAGTTACAATAAATAAAATTATAAAATGCATTTATACAAAACATACATAAATTTTGAATTACCGCGTAGTCGTGGAGTGAAAATGATAGAATTTTGTTACTAAAAGCCCTTGCACAATACTAGGTAACAGGCAATAGGAATAAAAAATAGAAAATATCCACCAATAGGAACAGAGAATAATATCTATCTCCTTTTCCGATTAATTGATATTTTCTATTTTTTATTCTTATTGCCTGTTGCCTGGCATTGCGCAAGGGCCTTAATTGCGATAGTTTGTATAGAAGCACGGTTCTCGGTACCCCGCGAATCGCATGCACGAGCTGGAATACTTTGCTATAGTTTACGTCACGTATACTGTACTGATTGTGAAATGCTATAGATAGTACAGTATACGTGACGTAAACTATAGCAACATATTCCAACTCGTGCGACTCGCGGGGTACCGAGAACCGTGCTTCTGTACTCGTCTATATTCTTTAGTATAATCGAAGCTAGATTTCCCTAGTAATCTGTTGGTAATCCTGAAACTTGAGTTTCGCGCTGTTACCACGCGAGGTCTCTAGTATCAATTAGTGACTTTATTTTGGAGTCTGCCCGTCGACCAACCGATTCAAAACTTTCGAGAGAATATCAAACGGAGCGCGCTCTATGCCAATGTGATATAAAGTTCAGTAGCTTCTGATACATTCGTTCGAAGTTCGAATACGAAGCGCGTGTTCTATGGTGGAGATGGAGTAAGAACAAATGCGGATCGCGAGTAACGGAGAATGGATTAGTCGAGAAGACGATCGTGGACCCATTATAAGTGGGTGTCGCGCCGAATTGTTTTTACCTGGTTCGCATTCGACCCTCGGCGTTCTCGACTCGAACGTTTTCAACGATGTGGCTACCACGGGCAGTGCCGTTATGACAAATTTGCGTGACCCTATACACAATACTCGCGCTTCGGCGAGTTGTTTCACGCGGAACAGTCTCTTCTTTCGAAGCTTTTAAAGGAGAGAATAATAATAATAATAATGGCGCGCCGGGATGCTAACCCGGAGTAGCCCAGCTGACAATCGGCCAAAAACAAAATGGTAGCTCGCCGTGCTGGTCGTGCACCGACAGGTGATACGTTTCCGCGTTATTACACTTATGTGAGTTAAAACACCGTGGCGGGACGGGGCGGGATTTCGGGGGCGAATTTAGGTTACGATGAGTACTGACAGTCATGATCGGACGAAAACACCCTGCAAAGTACCCGGAAGAGGCGAGGGGCAAGTGGAGGAGGGGGAGAATATGTTCGATGATAAACGGATTAAAAAGGAGCACGGTGACATTTGCGCGGAGAATGGTGACGCTGCCATCACCGCCGCCGCCGAGAAAGAACAGCTGCCGGCCGGCAGATTCGCCTCGAACGGCTTTCACGGAGATGGCGATCTACTGCAGGATCTCATCGCGGCTAAGTTCACGACGTTGGCTAACCACGGCGCTTCTACCAAACAGGACAAGATTCGCATCATGATAGAGGATGGCATTAGGTTAAAAAGCAATTTTTTTCAAAAATTTTGATTTTCAAAATTTTTAGTATATATGATTATTTCGATTTATATTACACAGTGTCTCGGAGAAAGGAAGCCCCGCATAATCTACTGTCTCTTTTTCCCGAAGGTTTTGGATACCTATAAAAGGTTTACTCTTCATAAAAAAAGATCTACCGTATAACCTATTAATGACAGATAACTGGGATCATTTGGAGACGATTTTTTTCCTCAGCGAAAATGTCGAGGTCATCATTTTTTTGCCATCATGTATTTTTGTAACTGAACCTAAAATTAAAATTCTATTAAAGCAAATTTTACCTGAAAATTAACTAAAGAGTGTGGTTTTGTTAATATTTTATTTCCACAAGGTTTAGTTTGCGAAAAATCCTTTATTTTCAATTGCTTATAGCTTGAAAATTGTTAGTGTTTCGACGTTTTCACTGAGGAAAAATCGTCTTCAAATAACCTAGGAATCTACCATTAACAGGTTATACAATAATAGGTCTGGGACACTTTGTATATTGAGCTGCAAGAGTCCTTTGCATGAAATTATAAACATGATTTACTTACAAAATACTTTTTTCTCAATAGCTGCTGGCATATCAACATATAGAACATGATTTATGCACATTTCAATGTAATAAGAAAGTTTCTATTTTGGTCATTGGACAATTTCTGGTGTTAAAGTGCTTATTTATTATAAGAAAAAAAAATAAAACATTTTCTTTTTATATTTTATGTTATATATTTGCTAGCCTCAGTAGCTAAAAAAGTATTGTAAATTATGCATATAATTAATGAGTTTAATTCAGTTAGAAATATAAATGAAATGTTTATTATGTATGCAATTAACATTTCTATTAATATATGCAAAATGGGTAAAAATGTGCATGTACATACATACATACATATGCAAGTTTATTAGAAACATAGTATAAACTATGTTTTAATACATTTGACAATGAGATATATTTGAACATCACATTCATTCTGTTTCCAAATCTCTACCAAATATCTTTCTTTAAGTGAATGAGCATTTTTGATATCAATATTAATTTTACTAATTTATTGTGTTATGTGTGTATTTTGTCAGATATTTTTCAAACAAAAATTAATCTATTTTGTATAAAGCATATTTATAATCATAATTAGAAAGAAAGAAGAAGCAAGAAAAGACTGAGAAAATAAGCTTTATTTAACAATTTTTTTTATTTTGTGCATAATATTTACAAAAAAATCATATAAACAAGGTGTCCCATTTTAACTTTCGGATTGAATTTTCTCGATAACCAGACTATCGAAAAGTGTTTCATACAAAAATTCGTAAGATGTCGAAGGGTGCATCTTATTATAATCCAGATAGCAAACTGTCGTTAAACGTCAAAATAACGTCATTCGATGTCAAAATTCGACGTCATTTTGACGTTTAATAACGTCAGTCTGCTACCTGGGAAACATAATCTCATTTTAGGTGAAGGCATTTTCGAAATTTCGAGATCATTACTTTTTCGAACAGAAGCACTATAATTTTTTTACATAAATTGATTCGTCGTAATATTTGACTTAAAAAATGGTTAGAATTAAATAATCGAAAAATAAATGATTTATGAAATATTTTATGCTTTATCTTGACATATTTTGGCAAAAAATATGAAATATCGTAATATATTCATTTTTTCGATAATCTTAATAATTTTCTGCACAGAATAATGAAATAAATTAATTAATGTAAGAAAAACATAGTTATTAAAAAAAGTATACAGTTGCACATTGCAAATTTTTTTTTAAATCACACGACTATATTTTTTTTACACCAATTGATTTATCTCAATATTTTATGCAAACAATTTATTAAGGTGAAATTATTGAAAAATAAATATATTACGATATATTTAGATACACACATATGTATGTATACATAATTAAATGCTTATATAATTCCATAGTTATCATACAATATTTTAATATAATTTTCTGGGCTATTTAAATATTAAAAACACTTAATATCTTATTAGGACTACAATAAAATAAAAAATCTTAATGTTAATATGAAAATGAGATCACAATAGTTTTTGAGTTATAATTCAAAGTCTACTATTGATATTGTAGAAATTACATATTTAGGCTTAACTGGTACCACACATCCAAGTTTATAATTATACATTTACCGAGATTTGGCATTTATTATTGATTCTCATAAGTCTGATATTGATTTTTGCACATTTAATTTGATTTTATTGTTTTTTTATGTGTGAGTATACAATGTACATATACACTACATCAGCAATCAGCTGATATTGATAAGTTGATTACAGAATACTAAATTTTAACTATTATATGCAAATTATGTAACCTTTTTTTAGACAGACGGCTAATTTAACAATTGAAATAGTTAATTAATTATTTTGTTAAAAAATATTATTAATCTAATATTAATTTGCTGTTACTATACAATTTATTAATCAGCTCTTCAATGATATACCATAACATTTATACATAAAAATGATGAATTAAAATTTTAGTTGTGCAATGAAAATAAATATTACGCCACCTTAATAATGATTAATCATTAAAAAAAAAGATTACATAATTTGCTTATTAATTTTTGTTATTAAAATTTAATATTAGTAATCAACTTGTCAGTATCAGCTGATTGTCATAGTGTACATAGTAAAAATATATAAGAAACAATAAAATAACATCAAATGTGTAAAAATCAATATCAGACTTATGAAAATCAATAGCAAATTATGTGTGCAAAATATATAATTACAAACTTGAATGTGCGAAGTTTGTGCGATATCGTTCGTCAACTTTGATCAAAAGATGCTGCAGTGTCTCGTGTCAAATCATACGCAACAATAGCGAAGTAGATTGTATTAATATATTTATACGCGAGCCATCTAGTTGAAAATATCTTAGGGATTTTAATTATGTTATCGGATCTTAATAATGAATGGCTGAACAGATAAAGTTCTTAATAAGCTTCATTGACAGAGAGTTTGGGATAACACACTTCATCCATTTTACATAAAGTGTTTTTATTTTTGCTCCATACATCCCGTATGAACAAAGACATTATAACTTGAAAGTCTAAAATATGTAAATTTTTGCCATGTGTTTTTCGTCGCGTTGATCATCATTTTATGAAAATATTTTTTTCTCAATTTCTGACATAAGATTGCGTTCAGTATATATATACATATATATACATATACATATCATTTACATATTAATATCTTATCCAATATCATAATTTATAACATCAGTAATACAGTTAGCAAGTTTGAATTATCGGTTAATAAGTTTTCGGACTATTATTGAATCATGCCATTACGATCTAAAATAAAAATCTTTGAAATAGTTTTTAATCACTGGAAAATTGCCTATGATATTTTACATTACACTATGGAACAGTTTTGCAATGAGATTGAAAAACATTATAAATTTTCTCTTGATAGCACTAGTTTACAAAAAAATTTTTTTTCATTATTTTAAACTAAAGAAGGTGTTTGTTACAGATTTTTGGATGCTGAAAACGATATTGCAAAGCAATTTTCACCAGCACGTCAGATTTCTGATAATTGGGATTTAATATGCAAAAATGACTTTTTTGCGATATTTGAATTTTTTGTGAAAAAAAGTTAATATTAAATTCTGTAAATTCTCATCAGATGTAATGAATTGTTATATTGTTATATTGTTTATCCTCTATAAAATGCAGAGGATGAACAATACATTCATGATATTTGATCCGACTTTTCAGATAACATTAACCTTTTTTTGCAAAATTCTCAAATATCACAAAAAGGCTATTTCTTGCGATTTGTGGCATCGTTTTCACCATGAAAAAATTTATAAGAAACTGGTTTAAAATAATTTTTGGTTGTAAACAAGTGCGTAATCTTAAACTACTGGTTTATTGATATCATATAGAGAATTATGATTTCATATAGAGAATTAGAAACGAAAAATTACTCATGAACTTTTTTCTTGCAAAATACAGAATAAATATATGCATAATTTTTTTTAATGCCACCATGTTTATAATGTGAATTAGTAAAGTATGTCGGAGAAATTCTTTTTTATAATATAAAAAAAGCGGGCTAATTAAGAGCCAGGTGTAAAAATTCTTTTTTATTCATTTTTTAATTAATAATAACTGTAATTTGTCTTTACAATAAAATCGTTTACAAGATCATTTTCGTTGAAAATATAGGACAAGTGCAGATAAGTCATAATATAATAATTTATTAATGCAAGATGAAGAAATAAAAGAAAGGAGTTTTTGATGCAATTTATTACTAATTTGTTATTGAATACAATATTTTAAAAAATTTATTTATTTGGAAAAAAATTATATTATATTTCTGAAGTCATAATTCGATATAGCTGCTGCAGTAAAAACATAGGAGTCGTTTTTAAAACTCTTTTACATTTTGGAATATATTCAGACGCGTGCGAATATTTTTTGATAAAAGAATAGGAGGATTTCGAGAGAAAAAAATTGATCAATAATAATTACTCGTGATATAAAATAATAAATATTTACATAAATATAAATTTGCAAGAATGATTGTAATATTGATTGCCTTTAATTAATAGTAGATAAAATTAAGCACGTAATATCGAATTAATTCAATTCATAATAAATGCTTATTATCTCTTATATTCTTATAATAGTTTTATAAACTCTTATATTCTTAATTTATTATTAATATACAGGGTGTCACTTAATTGGCGCCCATTATTTACATAGCAATATTCCTCGTGGAAAACTGAGTCAAAAAGTCCTGAGCCATTTTTTCTTATAATGCATAATAATTATTAACGATAAAAAAAGGCATGTCAAAGGCGCGCGCAAAAGGATAGCGCCTTGCCATAAGCATGTGCCTTGCATAGTGCGCTCACGCACATCGCCACACGTGCGATTTACCATTATTAGTAATAATGATTAGTGTTATTATGGCTTAACATTATTAGTAATTACGGCTTTATTATGCATAGAAAAAAATGGCTCAGGACTTAGTTTTCCACGAAGAATGTTGCTATGTATTGTAAATAGTGGACGCCAATTAAGTGACACCCTGTATTATAACATTTATTTTTATATTATACATATATAAAGATGAATCATAACATTATTATTGTTTTGAAAAATATGTTGCATTAAAATTTTTTAGAAAAAAGTTAAATAATTGTATATCAATATAAATTTTACTAGAAAATTTTTAGTATTTCTTTAATATACAGAATTGGATATTTAACTTTATGACATAATTAAATTAACTGTTTTATGCATACAATTATAGTTAAAAGATATTTTCAACAAAAATTTCATAATTTTAAAGGGAAAATGATGTAGTTTGCTTATGCACTTTTTTACAATATTTTAATATTTTTTCTGTTTTTTAAATTAGGATCATATATTTTTTTCTTATGTAAATCGATTTTTCTTATCATTCTACATACAAAATGTTTATGCGATTTGGTAAAACTGTATCTTTAAAATAATTAAAAGAAGAAAAAATATAGCAGGCAAAATTAAATAATTCTAAATTCTTTTGCAATTTTACATGCTTTTAACAATTTTATTATTTTCACGTATTTTTATGCGTGGAAGTAAAAGTATTAAGACAAAATTATGTAAAAGTCAATAGTCTGAAATATTTCATAAAAAATTTGAAAAAAATGAAGATAATGTGACAATATCGTTAAAAAAATGCATGCTATAAGAAGTTTGTATACATATTATTCCCCTGAAAATTTCTTCCGTAATTTAAATAATTTTAGTAAATAAAATATTGTAATTTTATAATTATACGTTAATAAAACATATACTAATATTAAAATATAATATTAATATTAAAATATATGAATCTATATTCAAAGACATATATGATATAAAGTTATTAAAAATGACAGATAATTTAAGCTTAAAAAAGTATAAGTATTGTATTTTATTAATTTCGCCAATATTTTAATTAGTTTTTTTTAATATAAAAGTTTTATATCCCTATGAAGTTAGGTACATGTTTTAAGATTTTATAATGTTGTTTTGTTTTAATATATAACTTATTTATGTTTATATTATTATTAAAAGTTATTTCAAAGAAAAGTTATTAATTAAAACGTTATCAATTTCTTAATTTCAAAGCCACTTTTTTTAAAGACAATTTTAGATATAAAAATTTTATTTTATTTTTTATTTTATATGTTTACAATTTTATTGTACATTTTATTCCATTTATTTATCTCTTTTTCTTAATTTATTTATCTACAATCTAGAAAATATTCTTTTGAATTTACAATATCCTATACTATAACATTTTGCCATAAATATACATATATCTCTATACAATACATTAGACTAGTATTACAACCAAAGTACGTATTTTAATAATAATTTGTGCTAAATATTTTATAAATTTTGCAAAATATTTTTTTACTATTTTTAAAAAATTTTGATTTTTTTGCTTTGAATAAAAGAAATTGCAATAATATTTATATAATTTTTTTATTTATAGCGAAGAATCTAGAGCACGCGTAGATGAGATCTTCTCGCAAGTGGAACAACTTAAGTTAGAGGAAAAGTTATTGTTGTACCTGAAATTTCCGTTACTGCTGACAAATCCAGGTGGGACCATTGATCCACTGAGGCAGCCACTGAATCCATTAGGAAATCGTTATGAAATTCATCAAACTATTATGTGGATTAAAACACATTTAGAAGAAGATCCAGATGTATCTTTACCGAAACAAGAAGTCTATGATGAATACAAGTAAGTTTCAAAAACTATTTATTACTATCTTAAGAATATATAATTTGGCTCTCCAAATAAATACAACATATATATTTGCATGTATATCGGCTGTAGAGCCTACCGCGATGCTTTTTGCGTTAACGAAAATTAATTTTTCGTTGATTAGGAATAGTATCCTTGGTTTGGATCTCTATTTCCTGTGTTACTACATTTTAATCCCCCCTGTAAAGCTATAGGCAAGAAAAATATTGTTCTGAAAGTCGGCTGAATCGGGAATCGAACCCGAGACCTTTCGCTTTCGAGAAGTATTGTTTGGTAAGTGTCTGAATAGCTCAGTTGCAAGAGCAGTCGCCCGGCAAGCGAAAGGTCTCGGGTTCGATTCCCGATTCAGCGGACTTTCGGAACGATATTTTTCTTATCTATAGCTTTACAGGGGGGATTAAAATGGGGTAACATAGAAATTAGAGATCCAAACCAAGAATACTATTCCTAATCAACGAAAAAATAATTTTCGTTAACGCAAAAAACATCGCGGTAGGTTCTACAGCTGATATACATGCAAATATATATGTTGTATTTATTACTATCTCAAAAACTTACAGATAAATCTTATTATTTTAATGTATTTTAAGGTGACTGAAACTATTTGACACAGTTTTTTTTAAGCAGAAACGATTCAAGATTTCAAAAACTTTTGTTTTTAGGACTATCCGTTTTTTAGCTAGGCATATAACTTAAGAGGAGTTCGTTATAGGACCTAAAAAATATGGGTCCTTCAAGAATGTGAAGTCATTCATAGTTTATCTTTGCTCAACGATTACAAAATTTTCTTTATTCGAAAAGACGATATTGATCTATTCCTGAATGGCAGTTCTGTTTTCTCGAAAAGTGTCCTCGTAATTCTTTGATTTTCTTTGCTTTTTGAAGGCATTTTTGGGTTTTATATCATCCACTCTTTCTGATAAACTTAACTTTCAAAAAATCCTATAAGAAGAAGTCTAAAGGCATCATATGTATGAATCTCAGTGATTAAGAGATGTTATTTTTTTCTTTAAAGGTCCAATGCCACAACACTAAGTGTCTTATGTTCAAACACGAATATCGGAATTTAGATCAGTGGTTTGAATTTGTATCACACTCAAAGTTTTAGGAATTTTAAGAAATGTTTTTTAATCCTTTACCGACGATAAACTGTGAATGATCTTAAATAACTTTTAAATGAACTTTAAATTATCTTCAATGATCTCAAATGTCTTTAAATAGCTTTAATGACCTTGAATAATCTTTAATTAACATGCCAGGGTTGATGACTTTTTGGAGTTGGTTATTTAATATACTTATCTAGTTAAACAAATAGGTGGTTCTAATTAACAAAGAAACAAAATTGTATATGAAATCTCGAAGATATCTCCACCTAAAAAAGAACTTGTGCTCGTTGTAAAATGTCTTCTTCAGTGTCTTCAAATAATTTGAAAAATAATTGCATAGAAAGATTAAAAAGAGAGAGAATTGCGTAGGTAGAATAAGTCTCGAAATTGAAAATACTAAAAAGTTTTCATAAAATTAAATAAAATACTCGTTTGCGATTTTTATTTGAAACACTAGTTTTTGAGACTTTATTAGAATTTAAAGGTAGCCAATTACAATAAGCATTTAGACTTAATAAACATTTACAATAAACATTCAGACTTAATAAACATTAACAATAAACATTTAGACTTAATAAACATTTACAATAAACACGTAGACTTAATAAACATGTTTACTTATTCATGAGCATTGTGGCGTATTTTATACTAGTATTAGATATATTATTTCTGTTTTCAGCATCTATTGCATAAGAAATTCCATGAAGCCGTTATCAACAGCTGATTTTGGAAAAGTCATGAAACAAGTATATCCACGAGTGCGTCCTCGCAGACTGGGTACACGAGGAAATTCTCGCTATTGTTACGCGGGTATGCGTAAACGAATTAAATTGGATCCTCCAACACTGCCAAAGATATCTGGCCCTCAAACTGTAAGCAGCCTAACTGAACACTTATATACATACACGCACACACGCACGCACACACATACGATAGCTCGTACATACAGGATATACCACACCCAGTGAAAAACGATTGGTTGAACCGTCATCGATTTGACTACGAATCTCTCTCTCTCTCTCTCTCTCTCTCTCTCCTCTCGATCTTCGCATCGTCCGTAGATTAGAGGTCAGGATCAGAGGATATCATCGCATGGCGTCGAGAGCAGCAGACCCTCGACGCCAGACGCAGACCAACAGCAGCGAGACGTCAGCAGGACCAAACGGTAAGCCAGCCACAAGAAACGCAAAAGAGTCGACATACGTACTCAGAAAGCACGAACAGAGGACACCGCAGACCGACAAACGCCAGACAAAAACGCTCCTACGACCCGGACCACCGTAAGCCCGACAGCCACCCGCCCCGCAAGAGCGACGAAGGACCGTCACCTCGAGCCTCGTCCTCGCGTCCGCAACTCACCATAGCTTCACGCCGGAGCCCGTCCGACTAGCCGCCCACACGACCAGGCCGCAGCGGGTAAGAACACAATCGAGGGAACCCATCCACGATCGCAGGGAACCGGGCCCGCCAAGCACTAACGGTAAACATCGCTCATCTCGGCCACCCCTACGTTCCATCCGGAGTCAACGTCGCTCCTTTCTTCTCACTCCTCTCCACCTCTTCTGCCTTTCCCTCCGCTATCACCTACCCGTCTCTCCCTACCTTTCCCTCCCCTTTTTCTTCTCTTCCCCTCTCTCCCCCCTCTCATCCCCCCTCCTCCCTCCCTCCCTCCCTCTCTCTCTCCCCCTCCTTTTCTCCTTTTTCTTTTTTTCTCTCTCCCTTTTTTTCTTTCCCCTTTCCCCCCTCCCCCTCTCTTTTTCTTTCCCCCCTCTCTTTCCCTCTCTTTCTCTCTCTCCTTTCCCCCCCTCTCTCTTTCTCTCTTGACATCGATTCGACCATCATTTCTCACTGAGTAGGAAATTGCTGCAACTAATTAGCTGTTATTTTGTAATGCATACAGTTATTGATAAAACAAAAATTGTGTTGGAAATAGAAAAGTTTGCAGTTTTTAATGAATATAAATAAAATGTTTGTATACCAGTTTATTTTATTGAAACAAGTAATGAAAAAAGTGGTAATAATGACATATGTAAACTAATGATAAATATTTTCGAAGTGCGCTTTATTTAAATTTGTACAAATTCTGTTTTTTTATGAAAACTCGTAAAAACTTTCTACCATGTCATTTTTAATGTTATTGACGATTCTTTTAATAGCTAATATTAAATCTGGCACTGTTGAAAATATTTATCATTAGTTTATGTGATTTTATGTGATTATTAGCTCTTTTTACATTACTTTTTATCAATAAAATAAACTAGTATACAAACATTTTATTTGTATCCATAAAAACTGTAGAGTTTCCTCTTTCCAGCATAATTTTTGTTTTCTCAATAACTGCATGCATTAAAAAATGACAGCTGATTAATTCCAGCAATTTCCTATGGGATACTTTGCACATACATACATACAGGGTAGTCAAAAAGTATCGGACCCCTCCAATATTTCCGTTCCCTTGCATTTTACAAGAAAATGTTTCAGACAAAAGTTGTAGGGTTTAAAAAGATCTATTTACTGATCTTATCAGTTTGACCTTGGATGGCGTTGCCAAGGTCAGATCAAAATTACATTAACTTTTTTAAATGGAACACCTAACTTTTTATTGCATATTCTTATAGCTTATCTCGAGACCTTTCCAAAACACTACAAGAAAGTTTATTTTCGTTGAGTACTTTCCGAGTTGTGAGGCTTGAAAGCTACAGTGTACTGTAGTGTGGGTCCAGCCAGTTAAGGCAAGAGTGGTGTGTGGGTCCGGCCAGTTAAGGCAAATGTGGCGTGTGTCCAGCCAGTTAAGGCAAGAGTGGCGTGTGGGTCCAGCTGGCCGGACCCACACGCCACTCTTGCCTTAACTGGCTGGACCCACACTACAGTACACTGTAGCTTTCAAGCCTCACAACTCGTAAAGTACTCAACGAAAATAAACTTTCTTGTAGTGTTTTGGAAAGGTCTCGAGATAAGCTACAAGAATATGCAATAAAAAGTTAGGTGTTCCATTTAAAAAAGTTAATGTAATTTTGATCTGACCTTGGCGACGCCATCCAAGGTCAAACTGATAAGATCAGTAAATAGATCTTTTTAAACCCTACAACTTTTGTCTGAAACATTTTCTTGTAAAATGCAAGGGAACGGAAATATTGGGGGGGTCCGATACTTTTTGACTACCCTGTATATATACATATATATATACATATAGTACATTACGGGAAATTTTATTTGAAATTTTTGAGTTGGGGTTCTCCTGAAGGAACAAAAACCTCTTCAATTCTCTTAAAAAAGTAGCTCCTTAAAATGACCACATATTTTGCGATTTTTAATAATTTTGATAAGGACAAATTTTATGGACACTCTTGTGTGTTGTATTTGTGTATATATATTTAATTATTTAATTATTAAATTTAGGGAGAGCATTCAGAGGAAAACATCACTGAGGAAATGTTAGGAGCTTCGTCTACATTGATAAGAGAATGGGCGGAAAACGTATTAGGCTTGAAATTTCCAAATTTGAGTGCCTTAGCGCGCCATCTGGTTGATAATTTTCGAGTTGATACTAGGTCTTTGGCTGCTGTGTGCATTCTATCCACTTCAGAGGAACGTAATGCTTTATCTAATAAACGTGAGTTCCCCAAACTTGCCGAATTAGTTTTTCTCCTAAACTATCTTGCATTTCAATTGTCTTCACTTCGAGAATTCTCAATTGTGACATTATTTAGAAGCAATTTCGGATTTATCAACAACGCCTGTGAATGCTAAGCCTGCTAAACTTCGAGAGGCTCAATTGCAGTTGCAACGTAAGCTTCAGCAACGGGAGCATATAAAAGATCAGAAACGTCGTCATCATCTCGACACTATCATACAGGTATATACTATACTATTTTCAGCTTATAACATTTACTTATGATTACAGATTGCATTCAGAATTTTCTTTTTTTCGCAGAATAAAGAAAAGATTGTCGAAGGTAAAGGAAATATTAGTAAAGGATATAAAAAAGTCAAGTCTAACCTATCACCTCAAGGTACAAACAACACAACAGCGACAACAGTGATCGGACAGAATTCACTGACAAAAGTGAATTTGTCTACTGTAGTCTACAACCGGCAGAAAAGGGTATCGAAAGTCTGTAATCAACAGCAGCAGCAGCAACAGTCCTGCAATGTTTCTGAAGAATCCAACTGTGATAATCTAGTAGTATCGCGTGAAGATAGACAGAGTAATAGCAACCCTAGAATAATGACGAGCGTGCAACGCGATGTTAAAGGTAAAAATTCCAGAAAACGTGCCAATAATCCAATTGTAACGCAGCAGGAGCCCAGCCCCGAGAAACAAACAAAACTTACAGAAGAGAGTTCGAAGCATTCCAGTGTCCTGTTACCCAAGCTAGCGTCTATCCAACGTACCGGCAAGATATCGGTAATACTAGCTAGCAAGTCCATCAAGTGCAAAACGATCGAGGCTGCGGACAGTCAACTCGCTAAAAACTGTGATATCGATTCATCGAGTTGTTCCGTTTCTGGTGTAGTAACGGAAACACCCTCGGGACTCCTTATGAAGGATCAGATCTGCCTCTTGAAGGACGCGACGCCGATCTTGAAAAATGAAAAAGTCCGAGACATCGAAACAGACGCCCTGGATGATTATTTGAACGGTGGAAATAATTCGCAAGAACAAGAGGAAGAGTTGCTGCAGTACTTTCAACAGAGTAATTCGTCTAGTTCTGACGTGGAGACCAGCGTCATCGGTTCCGATGCTGAACAAATTTCTCATTCGGACAAGGTATCACAATTACGACTGATATTACAACAGAATTTGAAGGCATCTGCTATCGCTACTAATGTAACGCCTACGACTATCATTCGACAGAGCGTCGTTGCCGCGGATAAGCGAGACTCCACGCAGAAATGCAATAACAATCTTATCCTTTCGACTCTACTGAATCATAATCCGAGCAATACTCGTCGTGTCAGCTTCGAGACGAACGTCATCGAGCATACCACCCAGGAGGCAGCAGCGCCGAGTGTAGTAGCCAATACTGTACCGCAAAGTCCAAATACGCGGCGCAGGATATTCAACTTTACTCCGATCTCACCTGGACCGCACTCCCCGATCAATGGCCGGGCATCCAAATCCAATTCGGCGAACGCCAGCCCATTCGTCTCTCCGCGTAACACTCCGGTACCAAGGTCACGCAGTAACCTGCAGGCTGGCAGTTCCAGATCGCGCGGTCAGAAGACCTTTTCACGTTCCATCTCATGCAGTGTTCCGTACACTATCAAAACAACGGACACCTTTATTGTACCGACATCTAGCGGAGCGGAACCTACGCGCCATGTGCTTACAATTGCAACGACCGATTCGTCAGAGGTGAGATGGAAAGCATGTACAAATTAGCTCGAGCATGCGGTTGGATCTTGGTATTTTTCGATATATCGATTTTTCATATCTTTGGGTATTTTTTAAACGTTTTTAATGTTATTTATATAGGTTATTTATAAGGTGTTTAGTTATTTGTAAATACAAGGTGTTTCAAAAAGATGGACAATTTCAAATCTCTACATTTCTGGAACCACAAACCGCCCATAAATGAAATTGTTATTACTTGACAGGAAGGATCAAATGATCGCTAGATACTCCCAGCGCACTATTAAAGTTATTAGTTTTATAAAGTATCACAATCCATTGTCTCATGGAGGCAACATGGAGTAATTCACAAGCAATTTGAAATTGGTCCATCTTTTTGAAACACCCTGTATTTTATAAAAATGTTTTCCAACGCAGGTCGTTCTAAAGGGCTCGCCATGCACCGCATTTTTGGACCTAACACCGCAGAAACAATTATTGATCAATTATCCGAGCCAGGAAAATCTACAAGAGATCAAGAATGTGTATCAGAAGGAACCACCTCCACCCGATCAGGAGATCACGGAGCTTCTTCATGCCGGCAGGCACTTGAATAACGAGCAGTTATTCTACAGATCGCAATCGGTACCGTTGCATAGGATGGTGAATCCAATGCAGTCCGTAATATCCCCAATCTCGACTCAACACCTATCGACGGTGCAGAGTCAAAGCTTTAACCCATCGACGAGCAGCTCCGTCGCGCCTACCCCCGTACCAAGCGAATACAACGACTTCGGTTCTTCCATCGGACAAGAGAGCACGTACTTACTGGACGACGCGAACTTCATGTCGGACGAGCAGCAATTTTTAATGACGGACAAAGGGATCACGTCGGAGAATATTAATAACATCCTTACAATTTTGGATGAGGAGGAGGGCCAATCGAATTTGCAAATATTGCAGACCGAACAGACCACGGAGGAGACTCTGAACAACGCGATCGACCTCGCTTTACCGAATACCAATCTAAATCTGTCGCAGGAAGACATGTTGGATCCGTCGAGTATCCTCAGCGATCCCGGCGGCGCGTTGCAGAAGATAATCCAATCACGCTCGTATCCCAACACGCCATTGCCGGCTCCGGTGTCTTCGTACACGCCGTCGTACATCGAGGACAGCAACGGTTCCAGGTCGTACCCGTCGACGCCGCTGCACACGGTGCAACCCCAGGAGGTGTACCAAGATCCGAGCAACTCGATGCTATCCAACCCCATTCTGAATTCTCTCAGTTTGCAGAGCGACGCGATCAACGTTGCTGTTTCTACCGTCACTGGCGTCACCGCCTGCACTAATGTCGACACTGCCGCAACCGCTTCTTCCAACAATCTGTGCAGGAACGTCGCCGATCTCTTGGAGGCCAGTTTCCTCGGGGAGACTGATCCTGAGACGGATGATCTGGACCCCCTCGGTAATTTCGACGGCCTGCAGGATATGGACTCGTTGACGCCGTTGTTCAACGAAGTCACGGAGCCTAATCGCTGAATGAAACTCTGTTTTCTTTCATCTCTCTGTATCTTCGTAATTTTTGCATTCGCACAGGGGAGAAGTGTAATAAACTATATAGACTGTTTTTTGGGTCCGATGGTTTTTAATCGTATTATTTATATAGATCATTTTAGAGTGAATGAGAAAGAAGATTACACAAGAGTAAGATGTATAAGTAAAATTTTATTAGTAAATATAATTAAATATTATTCAGTTTTAAGAATGTAGAATATATATACATACTTCGAATTTTCTGTATCTATCGCGACATTGTAATTTGATCATATAACAGTTATATTTTAATTATTTTTTATTACAAATTTTTATGTATATATAGATTTTTTATTAGGAAGGAAATTATTTCAGCTTATAGTTAATTATATTTCAACATGCAATTTACTATGCGGACTGTATATCGTCGATTGTTTAATCTTTATCTCAATAAAAATAGTATTGAATATTGTTCGAACTTTCCGAAAAACTTTGAAAAACTAGCGAGATTTTTTTTAATTCATGTTTATAAATTATTAAAAATTATACGATTTTAAGTATACATATATTATTAAAGAAAAATGCTTGTGTTTTCCATGAAATTTGTTTTATTCCTCAGTCAAAACTTTTTTGTAGAAAATTATAATCACAGTATATACAATTTTAAAATTTGTATTTTATTCTGAATATATTAAACACTTTATGCTATTCAATAAATGTAACTTGAAATACACATGTATGTATATATTTGGGTTTTACGTTTCAAACATTTCGATGATAATTAGAATTAAAATTGTACATTTTTTAGAGAAACACTAAGTTACTTAATTCAACAAAAAATGCAATAAAATTATTTATCGTACATTTCTTAATCCGTTCTTTAGAATACATTTTTCTATAAAAGTGATACCAGAAAAAAGCGCCAAGTGAAAATAAAAAAATCATATAATATAAAATTTAATTCTTATTTCCTACAAAATATCCCATTTCAAAAATCGCGCTCAAATTTTTTTCAAAAAAAATGTATTTCCTAAAAAAAAAAAAAAGTAAAAATACAATAGAAAAATAATACAAAATCAACTAATTTATACCAGTGTTCAAGCTCGTATGTAAACAAACACAATGATAACTTATTAGTAAGTAAGTTATCAAAAGTAAAAATTTTCGGAGATTTGTATATAAAAATGGAATCCTATTAACGCGCGTAATTTACGTTACTATATTTACTATATATTGTATAAATATATATTATAGGCATGTCAAAAAATTTTAGTCTTGAAATTAAGTTAAAATATACATCTTTAAAAAAATTGAGATTTTCCGAGTGGTTGGTCACTAGTAGTTATATAATGTAAAAAAATTACCTTTGATATGGATTACCTTCAAGGATATATGAAAGATATCTAAAAATGGTATAAAATTTATATAAATTATTTAGATTTGCTTTTACTTTGATACTAAATAAAGCTACTGTTAATATGGTTTTTATTAATTCACTAACTCATTTAAAAGTTATTGCAATTTAAATTTCTGCTACTTTTATATATATAATAAGTATAATCTTATTATATGCATAATCTTAGAATTCGTTATTTTGATTGATTACATTAAAAATATCAAAAAGTAATACTATGTATTTAAATTTTTTTACATGTATAACTGAACTTTCAAGAACAATATGTTGCAAAATTACATTAACATTCACTAAACCATTTAGAAGAAAATAATAGTAATAACAATATTTTAATAAGAATTAAAATAATAATTTGTTGAAATTCTGACTTTCTTTCCGTCTTCTGAGCATTCAGTGTCAACACTGAAAATAGCTAAAAGTTGGAATATAAAACTATAGGTTTTTTATTACTGTACTGATGAACTTAGTGCACACTAGTGCAATAAGTTAAAGTGAGATACGTATATTTTGTTCACTCTAACTTATTGCACTAGTGTGTACTAGTTCATCAGTGCAGCAATAAAGAACAAACCCATAATATAACGATTTTATATAAGATGAATAGATTTTCCATAAGATATTCATCTTATATATATTAGTAGAATAGCATTGATATATTAGTAGAATAATGAATCTCCTTTTTTATATTTTTTTCTAATCAAACAGATAAAGTTTGAAACTTTGAAGGAGAACAGTAAATCCCAACAGAATAGTAAATAAATCTCCTGTCCTATTCTTTTTTTTCAATCGATTAATGTCAGATGATAACAATATATGCGGTTTAAATCATACCCAAATCTCCGGTCACTATTATTAGTGGCGAATTTTCGCAATTTTTAAACGCCTTAGGAAATAAGTATTGGGAAGATCGCGAGACAGCGCTAAACAAACAAAATTTTTTGGCTCCATCAAGCAAAGATAAAAAAGAATTGTTGAGTCCCAATATCAAATCGAACCTTTCAAAAGAAAAGAGCAAGAAAAAAGGAATAAGTATGTCCTGAAAATGTCTACAAATATATAATGCATAATTATGTCGAAATCTTTATTAAAGATTTGCATAGAATTTGCTCATGTAGACAAATGTATAAGATGTTTCAAGTAT
This sequence comes from Nylanderia fulva, assembly GCF_048542155.1. Lineage (NCBI taxonomy): Eukaryota > Metazoa > Arthropoda > Insecta > Hymenoptera > Formicidae > Nylanderia > Nylanderia fulva. Next base: position 19,546 of record NW_028190184.1, on the reverse strand, counting down.
TATCAAACAAAAACATAATTTTAATAAGTATACATATAAGAGTAGACTAGTTTGCAGTTTTAAGATTAGTTAAATTTTCAAACCAAAAAAATTAGTTTCTTGTGACAATTAATTCAATATATTATTTTAATTATATATGAAAATGATATAATTTTAAATATAAATCTAAATCACAAGAAAGGCATAAAGATGAGCGATACGCAGATGTTGCTGCGCACCTTTCCAACAAAACTAAGTTTTCGTTGGAAAATAAACCGTGCACAAGGCACGTGTTATTCTCGGTGTACTACCAAGACTTAAAGCGGCGAATAGGCGTCACTTAGAGTATATATAAGTAGAGAAGGGTATAGAGTCGAAAGGTCTGAATAGCTCAGTTGGAAGAGCAGTCGCCCGGCAAGCGAAAGTTCTCGGGTTCGATTCCCGATTCAGCGACTTTCGGATCTATATTTTTCGCTCGCATTTATTTATTTATTTCCGTAAGGGGGGGGGTTAGGGGGTTTTTGAAATTAGATCTCAAGTATGAGATTATTTCAAACTTTAAGTCTTGGTAGTAGTACACCGAGAATAACAACACGTGCCTTGTGCATGGTTTATTTTCCAACGAAAACTTAGTTTCGTTGGAAAAATGTGTAGCAACATCCGCGTATGGCTCTTTACGCCTTTCTTGTGATTTAGATTTATATTTAATATTACAGAGCCGTAATTTAATCTTAGTTGGATATAATTTTAATTATTATTTTTAAAGAAAATGAATTTCGATTTGCCCCAGTTAACGGTATATATATTAACATTTTTATAAATTTTTATTTTTTGAAAATTTTACTTATTGAACTTATTCACACAGCATACAACTTTTATCATATGTATTATACATACAATTAATTGATCAATCAATTACGTTACGACAATTTAATTATCAAATTATTTTAGGAATTTAAATAGATACAGTAATAACAAGATAGATTGCAAAATAAAGATACATGAAGAGTGCTTAAAATCATAGAGTAAACACAACTGGAGTTTTACAAATTTTATTGCCTATAGGTTTATTTATTTGATGAACGATGTAAATATAAATGTTTCGCAAATTAAAAAAAAAATCGCAATATTTAAAATAAACTGCGATTTTTATCGAACATTAATATTCATGTAATACATATGTACTTCAGCTTTGTAAGAGAGAGAGAATTTAAAAGAAAGAAAACATATTAAGCATATATGTAAAATATAAAAGAATTTGATATTGCATGCTAAGTTTTACAAATATGTTCTTATAAAAATTTTTCTAGTAAAAGTTTTTAAATTTTTTTGAAAGACACTTTACATATACAAAATAATATTTAAAAATCGACACACACATATAATATAAAAGTTTTAAAATAAAGTTTGAAAATAAATAGTTTAAAAATATATTTAAAAATATGAAGTCAAACATATATGTAAATATAATAACTTTTCAGCCAAATAAATAAAATGTTAATTTTTGCAGATTATGTGATATAAAATTTATCTTAGAATCATCCTTGTATTTTAAGAATGATATTATCATCTGTATAGACAAACACACACACGCACACACACAACGGTTTAGATCTGGCGTTGAAAGAATTAAAATTGAAGTGATGAAATTGAAGTGACAAAAAACGTAGCATACCTGGATCAGGATATTAAAATGACATAAATTTTATATATATATGAGTCATTCCACGTCAAATCGGCCACCCCCCCCCTCCTCCATCCAAAATTGTATTAAAGTAAAGGACCCCGCCCGGTTCTTATGGAAAATGGGGTCCCGGTCAAATTGGCCCAACTTTTGATATGATGTAGATTTTGACTCACTGATTAAAAGTCTCAATGGTCATCAGGCCAAATAATGAATAGTTTTGGAGTTACAGCGGCTTTAATATCCAAAATTGACGCCGGACGATATCCGTCGTCCGGCGGTATAACGCGATGGTAGGCACTTGATATTTCGTGTGTTTCATCCTTCTCAGAGTCTTCATTCATACTTTTATGTGTTGCACACTTACACATCTATATACACGAATATACATACACGCGCATACACACACATACGCGCGCGCGCACTGTTGGGTAGAGTGCGCGCGCGCGCGCGTGTATGTATATTTGTATATATAGGTGTGTAAGTGTGCAACACATAAAAGTATAAATGAAGACTCTGAGAAGGCTGAAACACACGAAATATCAAGTGCCTACCATCGCGTTATACCGCCGGACGACGGATATCGTCCGGCGTCAATTTTGGATATTAAAGCCGCTGTAACTCCAAAACTATTCATTATTTGGCCTGATGATCATTGAGACTTTTAATCAGTGAGTCAAAATCTACATCATATCAAAAGTTGGGCCAATTTGACCGGGACCCCATTTTCCATAAGAACCGGGCGGGGTCTTTTAACTTTCAAGGTACCAAAATTTAGCTTGAAGCATCTAGTTAACTTTTTATATGCCGTGGCAATTTTGAGAAATGTTAAATAATACCTTGGTTTTGTCAGTTATTTAAAAAATGGTATGTATTTTCTTATTCAAATCTTTACTATTTCCTTACAAATAAAGTACAAAAGTCATTTTTAATGTAATTTGATCTACTGAATCCGAATCTAAAGTCAGAAAAACAAAAATTTTTTTTTGCAAATAAATAATTAGTTATTGATATTTACTTCTAAAAAATAAAATTAATGTTATTATTTGTAAAAATGCTTTTTTTACTACGACATTTCTGTGCTAGAATATTAACTTATTCTGTGCCAGATAGCAAAATGTTAACAGAATGTCGGCAGTATGACAGCAAATTTAATCATGAATTTAAAGCAGATTCCTGTCCACTGTATCCGCAATTGATGACATTCTGCTAGCATAAATAGTAAGCAAAATCTGACAGTAGACTAGCGGCAAAAACCGAGAAGATCTGCACAATATAGTTGATGGGAAATTGGCGGCAGAAACCGAGCAGATCTGTCAAACACAATCTGATAGCAGATTGGCGACAGAAATCGAGCAAGACCTGCGCACGCAATCCCTTGTCATTTGAATATATGATACAATTGAATATTTTTCTGTAAATATGTATACATAAGATGTATCATCTGTTAATTATATTTCTTTTATAAATATAAAGTTTAATGTATAACATATATTGTATTGTAATTATATCTCACATAACAATTAAATGTTTAATTTAATTTAATTAATAAAATAAATTTTAAAAATAATTAAATTATAATTTAAAAATTTAATATATAATTTATAAAAATTAAATTATCTCTTATTGTTTTATGCTTTAAATGGGAAGTAAATGGATAATTTCTCATTTATATTTTATTGATTCTAATCAGTTTAATATTTTTATGTTAGACTTGTTTTTAAGTTCCTTTGAATACATAAACAAAATAATTTTTGTGAAATAATTAAATAAAATTTGCTAGTTACGTCGAAGTCAAGTTTTCTAAGCTTATTTTCACCACTAGCGACCAATATTAATTTTGATTAATATTAATTTTAATTGAAAATAATTTTTCTATATTAGTAAACAATTTTAGCTATTATTTAACAGCACTTTCTAGTAATTTTAACAAAATAACTTTGTTATATTAGCAAAGGCTTTAATGTGGCATTAACAATGCATTTTATAGTTATATTAGCAAATAAATAAGTAATTTTGCGTATTAGGAAGATAACTTTTATAGCAATATATCTTATTTGCAGTAATATCCGTTCAGGTTTATTTTCTATCTAAGAAATAAAAAATTTCTGTACTGCTGAGTCTCGTAGGCTTCGTAAAAAATTTGATTGGCTCGCGAATAAACATAATGAGTCAAATATTAGAAATATTAATTATTGTTTTTCTACCGTCAGAAATGACAATAACATTAATCAAAGAGGAGCTTCTTTAAGATCAAGTAAGAATATTACATTTCCTACTAAGTATGTTTATTCTTTTTCTAAAGAAAAATTGATTATTAACGACCATTCCAGCAACATCCTTAACGAAGAAATCTTGATTTCTCCTTCCCTCTTTAAAGAACACAAAAAACAACCTTTGTGCTTGAGAGACAAATGGTTCGTTAATTTGTCATCTAAAGATATCCCACAAGATGTTCGAGGTTTATTGCAAATGGGTGAGGGTTTTTGCTTACCGACTATTTCAAACGAAGATAAAATAACAACTGAATTTATCAAACATATAGAAAATAATATCAGAAAAATACAGAATAAACGACGAGATAATGCAATTGACATCAGAAATCGGTCTATCCCACTGATCAAAAAAATATTACACATTTCAATTTTATTAAAACTAACACTGATAAAAATATTTTAAAAGCTTTGACCACGACAAAAAAATTCATAATTGATAATCCTGACATATTATTTACACGTGCTGACAAAGGCAACATACTGTAGTCATGGATCAGCTTTCATACTTTGATAAGATGCATGACTTATTAAATGATAGTGATACATATACAAATATCCAACGCAATCCGATCAATAAAATTTTATCTGATCTACATTTATTAAAAAGATGGAAAGATCGAGACTTTATTTCAGATTGAGACTTTATTTCACGATCTACTTATATATAATTTTCTTAATTCTAATATCGCTATACTTCCCCGAGCCTATGGGCTGTCTAAAGTTCATAAAAAAGATTTTCCTCTCAGAATAATAGTCTCATCTGTTAACAGCCCATTATACTCATTAGCCACATTTATTCATGGGTTAGTTAGAAAGAGCATACCATTAGCAAGCAGTCATGTTTAAACTAAACAGTTTTTATTTAATAAATAAGTTATCCATTGTTTTTATAGATGATTATTATGAGTTAATTTCTCTCGATGTTGTGTCTCTTTTTACAAATGTTCCTCTGGATTTGGCTATTGACAGTATTAATAAAAGATGGGAACTAATTTCATCCAATATTAAGATTCCTAAAGATGAATTTCTGATAGCTGTCAAATTAATTTTTAACTCTACTTATTTTAGTTTTAATGGACTCACATATAAACAGACTTTTGGCATGCCCATGGGCTCACCTTTCTCACTAATCATCTCAGATATTGTTTTACAAGATCTTGAGAGCAGAGCAATATCCATGCTTCCAGTTCACGTTCCTTTTTACGTTAGATATGTGGACGACATTGCTATGGCCATTCCTTCTGCATTTTTTAGATCTGTCTTAGAAATTTTCAATTCATTTCATCCCAGATTGAAATTTACCATGGAAGTGGAGATTAATAAATGTCTTAATTTTTTAGATGTCACTATTATCTGTCGTGAGGGGCAATTAATATTTGATTGGTTTCAAAAGCCTACCTTTTCGGGTAGATACTTAAACTATCACTCTAATCATCTGCTTTGTCATAAGAAAGGAAGAATTATTGGCTTAGTAGATCGGGCTTTTCTTCTATCTCATCCGACATTTCATGAAAAAAACATCATTTTCATAAGTAATATACTGTTGAACAATAATTATCCTTTTGTATTCATTTTTGAAACTATAAATAAAAGATAAAAATTTCTGCTTAATAACAAAGATGCCAACATATATAAAATGTTGTAAGTCGGATAAGGGACCTTTCTTTTTATTGCCTTATATAAAATCGTTGTCTGAGAAATTTGACGGTTTCATCAAAAAAGCGGATTTATGTGCAGCTTATACATGATTAGATAATCTGAAAACTTTCATTAAAATACATAAAGATTCTTTACCACAACAATTACATAGTAATGTCGTTTATAGAATCAATTGCGTGAACTGTGAGGCTTCTTATGTTGGTCAGACAAAAAGATTACTAAAAACTCGCATTTTGGTGGATGCATTCGGTGGATCACAGCTGGATGCTATACATCCGTATTGGCTTTAATATTGCCTTATACAACAGTAGTTTATTCTTCACTGATAGTTGTGATCCTCTTTGTAGTAGCCAGAACATTTTACGTAGTTTAAATCCAAGCTGCTTCCTTTTGATGAAAATGTGTGTTTGCTAATTCAGTTGGCGATCGAAGTAAATGCCTAGGTATTTAGCAGACTCTGATTGTGGATTTGGTTGAGTGTCACCTGAGGACAGGTTTCTCTTCGAGTAGTAAAGGTCACATGGACTGATTTGGTTTCATTAGCCTTTATACGCCACTTTTTCAGCCACTTTTGAATGACATTAAAATTTGTTTGTAGCATCTGAGAGGCTATTACAGGATTTGCTTGAGAGACTATAACTGCAGTGTCATCCGCGAATGTTGCCGTTGTTACTCCAATTGTTGTAGGTAAGTCAGTCATGTAGAGGAGGTAGAGCACTGGGCCTAGCACGCTTCCCTGTGGCACTCCCGCTTGAATTTTGTGTAGATCCGTGGTTGCGTCTTGATTTTTCTCAAAGAAGTGTCTATCTTAAAGATACGACTTTAGAAGAATGAAGAAATTTATAAGTAGATTTTGTTTGATTTTGTATAATAGGCCATCGTGCTATACCTTGTCGAAGGCTTGAGTGCTGTCCAGAAAGGCAGCCGAGCAATACTTTTTCTCCTCTTGCCCTATGTATATCTATTTATAGATACGGTGAGCTTGCTCGGTAGTAGCATGTTTTTGTCGAAAAACGAACTGATGGTTAGGAATTAATCCTTTTTTATCTATTATTGATCTTAACCTTGAGAGCAGCAGCTTTTCAAAGACCTTTGACAAAATTGGTAGAAAACTGATTGAACGATATGATTTAATATCTTCCGGTTTTTCCCTGGCTTCAATATAAATATGATCTAAGACACCTTCCATTGTAGTGGGAAAAAATTCATTCTCATTATAGCATTGAATAGTTGAGTTATAAATTTTCACCCTTTTTCTGGTAGATTTTGAAATATTTGACCGGTAATCAGGTCATATCGTGGTGCCTTTTTTGGATTTAGGTTATTCCTGGATGAATTGATACAAAGTTTTGCTCGTATATTGTAAATACAACTAGTGATAGATAAAAAGGCCAACTTATTGAGCAATTATTAGAGTTGTTCTGTCAAATAAAATTTATTCCATGTATAAACTAAACATAAAACATTATGTGAAAGCGACAAATATTCTATACTCAAACTTAAGCAAAAATTACAATTATTATAAAATAAACGTTTCAACCGCACGCGGTCTTCCTCAGTATTATATTACAGTAATTATTAAAAAATACAAAATTATACAAAAATTCCACATAATATCGAAAATTAATGTTAGTTCTTCAATAAGAGTCGAGAATTTATAAGCAGTTAAAACGTGTTTCAATCCGTCATATCCAACAAATGTTCGCCTCGATATGATCTTTGATTTTAATCAAATCTCGAAAAGTTTCATCGTTAATATGCGAGAAATTAATACGTTCCGTAGGCGTTGACATCGTTCTTCCTGACAATTTTAACCACGTTTTTTCGAAAAAGTTATTGAAGATGACACAAGATAAGACCAACAATATAAAAAGACACTCAAGTTTGAAATGAGGTGTTTGCGTACAGTCTTTTTGCGCACAGTTCTTTTGCCCACGGTTTTTTTGCCCATGGTTCTTTTGCGCACTGTTCTTTTGTGCACGATTCTTTTGCCTACAGTTCTTTTGCCTACGGTTCTTTTGTGCACAATTCTTTTACCCACAGTTCTTTTGTGTTCGATTTTTTTGCCTACCATTCTTTTGTCCACAGTTCTTTTGCACACGGTTCTTTTGCCCACAGTTTGATCAAACTTATAAAAATAAAGTTTATAATTGTGTATACAGGGTGTCCGATAATTTGCGTACACCTTTCGTGAGCAGGTAGATCACGTTAAACTGAATGAAAATCTTATACTATTTTGCTAAATTTGCAATAATTATTGAGTTATTTATTAAAATATTTAAGCGAATAAGCGATTGGAAAGCATTATCTGATTGAGAGGCGGCATTATGCAGCGAGCGGCGAAGAATGTACTCCATCTATTGTAGACAACACTTTATAGTAATACATACATACATACGTGATGTTTATAAAATGAAAAATGACTTATAAGGCTTATTTTCTGTTTCTGCATTGATGAACTAGTGTACACTGGTACAATAAGTTAGAATGAGACAAGTATATTTTAACAAAACTATTCAAAAAAAAGGCCAACTTATCGAGCAATATTCAAGATGTTGTATCCAATTAAAATTTATTTCATAAACAAAATATTAAAATTACAATAAAACCTTCCATAAACATTTCAACCGCACGCGGTCTTCCTCAGTATAACAGTGTTACGTAATTTATAATTCTTACAAAAAAAAATAGATCATACTATTCTTAAACTTATTAATAGTTCGTTAATTCGAGTCGAGAATTTATTAGAAATTTATGCGTGTTACAATTTGTCATATTTAATTTATAAAAGTATTCGCCGTAATGTGATTATTATGATGTTGGGTCTCATAAATTATTTCTTCGTTTTTAAGCGAGAAATTCTTAATATCCATCGGCGCTGTGATTAACCAATAAATAACGATTAACGCATGTCTACTAATAGATAAAAGCTTTACATAAATTTATTATGCTTACTTTGTGTCGCCTCTTCTCACAGTTTTAACACCATTTTTTTAAAAAATTTTGAAATTATTATAAATAGATAGAACCAACAGTCTAACAAGACATCTCATTTTGAACTATATTTAATCGCAAATTATGTGTGTTTATATAATATCGGAAAGATGTGCCTAAACAATTGATGTCCTATTTGTCTTATTATTATTTTTATTTTGCTAATTTGTCTAAAATATCATAATAGGATTCGCTAAGAAGCTCAGTGTCTTTATTTAAATTTAATCCATTTTTTTGTTCTTTAATGTGTAACATCTCTGAGACGAGTCTTTTATGATAATTAATTTCCTTATCCATAATCAATACATTATCCCAATTGAATGTATGGTGTTCTTCTTTAATATGTTCAGAAATTACCGAATGTCTCATCGAATCCAACTTGATATTATTTTTGTGTTCATTCAATCTCGTCTGTAATTGTCTCTTCGGCCCACATGCATAAGATGCATTACAATTATTGCAATTAATCTTGTAAACTACATTGGAATTGCAAGGATGTTTAATTTTATCTTTTTGTGTTTTAATAATTATGTATTAACGTTGTACTTTAACGAATTATTTACAATAAATGATTGCCAGTTTGGTCGACTTTTACCATTGAGGAAAGATTTTTATTAATTATTACTAGCAAACATTAAGGATTATTATCTGTTTTATTACACCAAGATCTTACTATGGTGGTTATACAAAGAGGCTATTTCAAGTATGTGGCGGAGAAATTCAGTATGCAAATGTCGGTGATGCTTAAATCGTGGATCAAGACCAAGAAGAACATTTGTAAATCATACCAACAACTTATATTTTTACTCCGGTGCAAACGTATGGATATTTTACCTCCGCATATTAACAACAATACAGCAAGTAAATCAACTGTTTTTCATAGCAGAAGTGTTACACGTAAATGGCTACATCTTCAGCATCGTAACAAAGTTACTTTATTAAACCTAGAGATAAATGATATTAATTGTAAATTACGTGTTTTGCGTGTCAATTTGAATTATATCGAGAAACGACTGTGCGAGAATCTACCCTCTGAGTTTGTCGTCGGTTTTTTTAATCATAATAGGCATATCCTCCATAAATATAATAAGAGTGAGAAGTTGCGTCTAAGAAACAAATTTGAATATATCATTTGAAAGTATTATGGGGTTCAGAATCCATTGAGAAAAATTGATTATAGTAAATGGATTATGAATATTAGTAATTGTCACGTTCCTGACTCATTGATGAATTTCTTAAGTTTAGGTGATAAGTTTGGTCTGCCCATATGTAGAAATGATAAAAACGATAGGAAAATCTCTGCATTGGAAAATATAAAAAATTTTGAAGTCAATCATCGAAAGTTTCCTAAGGATAGTCTTGATAATGTGAGATTGTCAATAGCGTGCTCGGTACACAAGTTTTTGAGTAGACAAAAACATGTGTGCTACATGGATAGATACATTTTTAATAGGTATTCTGAATGCTCAAAATGTTTAAAAGTAAACAAAAATATTTCTGTAACAAAAGCAGATAAGGGCCAAGTTACTGTGTTGATGAGTCGGACAGACTATGTGGAGGAAATGAACAATTTATTGAAAGACGTCTCCACTTATAGATTACTTAATAAGACACCACTAAATGCACTAAACGCAAGAATTACTTCTTTGTTAAAATCTTGGTTAGACAATAAACTTATAGATGAGACTACATACAAACATTTGAGGTGTACGAATGGTAATTTGCCTCGGGGCTATGGTTTACCAAAGATCCATAAAGCGGGTTACCCTCTCCGTATCATAATTTCAACGGTAAGAAGTTCTGTTTATAACATTGCAACCTTTTTGAGTGAGATACTGCAAAATGCAGTCAAAAAACCTCGATCTCATATCAAGGATAGTTTCCTTGAGAGGGGAAAACCAGGTCCTTTGTGGAAATTATTAAAGATAAAAACATTGACGATGGTCAGATTATGATTTCGTTGGACGTGATTTCGCTTTTTACAAACACCCCGTGGGAATTAATTAAGATAGCAATAGAAAACCGATGAGAGGACATCTCACAATTTACAGAAAAATACGGAGAATTTTAGTGGGATCTATGATCGTGTTCTTGACGCTATTTAAATTATTTTTATTTTTACCTATTTATTTATTTATTTGACTTTGTTATGAGGTTTTAGATTGCGAAAGACACATTAGTTTTGTCTCGATTTTTTAACGCGTAGTGATTAAGATCCTTGCTAACTGTTAACATCTATTTATTTCTTGCTTACTTCTGTCAATTTTACATTGTTCATTAAAACAATTGTGAATATTGTCGGTGGTATGCAGTGAATTTGATTTACTGTATTAATTTATTATGCATTGACGTTTGGTATGTAACATATTTTTGTATTTGAATGTATAATTATTTGTTGCGATAAAGTGTATTAAAATTATAATTATTTTTATGTAACTTTTTATAGATTTACTTGAAAAAGGCTGCAATGACAGCCGAAACGTTGTATTTTAACTAATTATTTACAATAAATGATTGCCAGTTTGGTCGACTTTTACCATTGAGAAAAGATTTTTATTAATTATTACTGGCGAACCTTAAGAATTATTATCTGTTTAATAATTTTATCAAGTTTATTAAGGCATCTATATCCTACTAAAAATTCTGTATTTTTTATCGAGGAGACAATCATTTCAGAGATCCTATTTATATATGGAATAACAAATAGTTTTTTTGTTTCCAATTTTTTTATTGTATTTTCTGTTCTTTCTATGTTTGTTTGTCTTTAATGCTTTTTTTTAGCAATGAGGTATCCTATTCGATGATTGATTTTGTTAAAAATAAGATCCAGGGGGTAACCGTTGCTTATAAGTACGTTAATAACTATCTCTAAGTTTTTATTAAAAAAATGTGGGTGTGATAATAGCAAACATCTATCTAATAAGTTATAAATTATTCCAATTTTGTGACATTGTGGATGATTAGGAAAAAATGATAGAGTTCTTCCTGAGAAGGTTTCTTTTTGGTACCAATCTAAATATATTGTATTGTTCATAATTTTTATTGATAAATCTAAGAAATTCAAGCTGCGGTTAACCTTCTGTTCTACTGTAAATTTTAGTCTGTCATGATAATTGTTAAAATTATTAACTAACTGACTCATATTGGTCGTAGAAATGATCAGTATTATATCGTCTACGTAACGGAAATAAAACGTGCATTTTAAATTTAACGACTTAAAAACCGTGTCCTCCAGATCCTGCATGACGAAATCAGCTATGATTGGTGATAAAACTACTCTGTGCATACAAAGATTCCATAAAATTTTGCAAAGATAATCCGAATATTATATTCATGCGTGCGGATAAAGGTAATGCCACTGTTGTAATGGAAAAATCATATTACACTAATAAAATGGAAAACTTATTAAAAGATGCTAACACATACACTGTCATTACTAAAAATCCGTGTAAAAAAATAGAAAATGAATTGAACAACTTATTGAAGAAATGGCTGAAAGAAGAGTATATCTCTAAAAATGAATTTTATAAATTACGCTCTAGCGATTCTCTCCTACCAAAAGCGTACGGATTACCTAAAATCCATAAAGTAAACTATCCATTGAGAATCATAGTTTCTTTGGTAGACACGGCTTTATACTCGCTAGCTTCTTTTTTGCAAAATATTCTACGAACTAGCTTCCCTAAAGCTAATAGTTATATCAATAACAGTTTTGATTTGTACAGCATGTTATCTGGAAATAAGATTGATGATAACGATATGATGTTCTCTTTAGATGTCGTTTCTTTATTCACGAACGTACCTCTAGATCTTGCGGTCAACGGCATTAATGATAAATGGGAACATATTGAAAAAAATACTAGAATAGCAAAAAGTGAGTTTATACTAGGTATAAAATTCATTTTGACATCTACTTATTTTACATTTAATGACACAATTTATAAACAGACTTTTGGGACCCCGATGGGGTCTCCATTAAATCTCTAAAAACTCACCTTTAAAAAAAGGTAAAAAAAGGCGACCAGTTAAGGGCACGCCATTAACAAAAATTATCCATTGCAAACCCATGTAGAATCCTATCCTATTGCAAACCCATGTAGAATCCTATGAAAAATTAATCATTGCAAATCCATGTAGAATCCTAGGCAAAATTAACCATTGCAATCCCATGTAGAATCGTACCCATTGCAAACCTATGTAGAATCCTATGAAAAATTAACCATTGCAAACTCATGTAGAATCCTATGAAAAATTAACCATTGCAAACCCATGTAGAATTGTATTAAAAATTATCCATTGCAAACTTATGTAGAATCCTACATTGCAAACCCATGTACAATAGAATTGTATGAAAAATTATCGATTATAAACCCATGTACAATCGTAACAAAAGTAATGAAATAAAAAAAATAAAAAAATGTAGAATCGTACCATAAAAAAACTTATCTTTTAAAAAAAAAGATAAACAAGATGCCAAGTCCATGCGCCATGTGAAAAAGAAATAAAAAAATTTTAGTTAAAAAAACTGGGCGCGCTGCTAAGTTTCAAAATTACAATGCACCTTAAAGTAACATTAATTAATTTAAACACAAAACATATTTTAACTGTAATGAGTTTAAAAGTAACAATTTAATTTTAATATTGTTAGAATATTATTTAGCAGCGCTCCCAGTTTTTTTAACTAAAATTTTTTTATTTCTTTTTCACATGGCGCATGGACTTGGCATCTTGTTTATCTTTTTTTTTAAAAGATAAGTTTTTTTATGGTACGATTCTACATTTTTTTATTTTTTTTATTTCATTACTTTTGTTACGATTGTACATGGGTTTATAATCGATAATTTTTCATACAATTCTATTGTACATGGGTTTGCAATGTAGGATTCTACATAAGTTTGCAATGGATAATTTTTAATACAATTCTACATGGGTTTGCAATGGTTAATTTTTCATAGGATTCTACATGAGTTTGCAATGGTTAATTTTTCATAGGATTCTACATAGGTTTGCAATGGGTACGATTCTACATGGGTTTGCAATGGTTAATTTTGCCTAGGATTCTACATGGATTTGCAATGATTAATTTTTCATAGGATTCTACATGGGTTTGCAATAGGATAGGATTCTACATGGGTTTGCAATGGATAATTTTTGTTAATGGCGTGCCCTTAACTGGTCGCCTTTTTTTACCTTTTTTTAAAGGTGAGTTTTTAGAGATTATATCATTCATTTTTGTATATTTTTATGACCGGAATAGAACAATTATTAAACATGTTTATCTAAACTTCTTTGTTTAAAATGATGTGTACAATCATATCCTAGAATCCTGATCATTCCTCCTAAAGCACCCTATTTATATAAATTTACCCATATGTGTGTGTGTGTGTGTATATGTGTGCGTGTGTGTGTACTAATGTCGAGCATCTTATTAAACGTTCCCTTTTCTATTCCCTAAAACTTTTGGTCTTCTCTTTCCAACCAGTAGTTTATGCCTAAAATGGGTGACTTCGAATCTAGTTTGCTCGCCACCCTCACCCCCTGAGGTTTATTCAGACGTTTTTGCAAGGGAAGCGGTGGGTAAACAGAGGTGAGAAGTACTAGATGGGAGAGGTTTGAGATCCGCGGAATGAGTTGGGTTGGGGGGGAGCGGAGTGTTCGATGGGTGAAGGCAGGTATTGCCCGTGTGACCACAGGCAGGATAGTAGTGGGTGGTTATATAACGTTGCAGCTTGCACATAACATCGCCAAGGACTGGTTGGTTGTATGAAAGAAGTTAGGGGTGTAAGGTGGCTTTGATGGTAGGGGGGAGTAAGGAATATGATAGTCTTAGGCCCTGTGGCTAGGGGGAGATCGGGTGTATGTGTATGGATTGGATAGATGGAAGGGGAGGGATGTTGTAGATGTAAGGTCTTATTTGGAGGGGGGGGGGGACGAAGCTGAAAGTGATGTGATTGAGGTGGGGACGGGAGGATACTTCTGACGATCGGGGCCCATGGGAGATGATGTAATTTATTGGGCTGCGACCGGATTGGGGGGGGTATCGGTTTGGGTGTGGTAGAGGGTGGGAGCAGGAGGTGTTGTAGGCAGGGAGGAGAAGAGTTCTTAAGAAATTCATGGTAGTGGGGGATATGTAGGAGGTAATATATGGGTTGGGGGGATTTATTGAGTGCACTGTGTGTGTGGAAAAATGGTTGAGGGTGTGGGAAGATATGTGGTTACTGGAAAGAGAAGGGGTAAGGACGTTATGTCTTGGATGGTTACGGGAGAGCGAGTAAGCGAAGGCGGATAGTGAAAGTGTGGGTGTGAGAGGGGTGGCGGGGAGGGTTCGGGGGGATCTGTGGGGGTGAGGGGTCTCGTAGGAGTTTCAATGGGTTTTCAGGAGGGGGGGGAAGTATGGAATACAACGGATGGCAAAAGGGTTAGTGGAAATGAGGGAAGGGAGTGAGGGGGGAAGGGTGGGGGCTGAGGAAAAGAGGAGGGGGGAGGGTGGGTGAGGTAGAGTTTTGGAAGGAGAGCAGTTGGAGGTCTTGATGGAGTTGAGGCAGGGTCGTGGGGTTGGAATGGTTGTCTTGGAAGAGTCCGAGGTGTGGGAGAATGGTGGGGGGGGAATGTGTAATTGGTAGGAGATGGAGGGGGAGTCCAGTAAGATGTGAGGAATTGGAATTGAGAGGACAGAGAAGATGAAGTGGAGGTGGCAGTTGAACGTGTGGGTGCGAGCTATAGGTGGCTAGGGGATAGAATGTAGGGGGTGGCGGGGAAAGTGATGTGAGGGTAGGTTAGGAGAGGGGGAATGGGTGGATAATGGGAGACTGTGGAAGGCATGTCGTGCGTGAGGTACGAACAGACGATAGGGTGTGGTTCTGGGAGTGGAAGGAAAAAAGTAGGACGGGTCTGGTGGACAGGACGAAAAATGGTGGGAGTGGGGGATATTCAAGAGGGAGAGGAGGAGGAAAAGGCGAGAAAGGGGTGACTGAGATGGGGGGATGGGTGAAGTCAAAAGGACGAGGGGTGGGTGGGGTGGATAAATAACAGCGAGGTAAAGGGGCCCCAGGGGGAACGTGGAAAGGGCAGGAGGGGGGGATCGAATATAAACTAAAACCGGGCTTATGGCTCGTAGGAAAAAAAGTCTAGGGTAAAAACATTAGGTAGAGGGTATAGGGAGTTTCGTATTGGATAGAAAATGGGGCTAGGAGAAACATTTAGGAAGGTGTGATCCAGACAGAGTAAAGTAGGACAAGCGGATGGGAGGGGAGTTGTAGCAGCAGATGGTAATGTGTTGCAATGGCTAAAAGTGGAATGGGGTTAGAGGAGCCGGGTTGGGTAGCGGATTATGGGGGTAGACGCTCGGAAGATGTTCGCGGTGAAGGTGCGGGGTGGGGAAGGAAGGAAGCAGGACGGCAAGAAAAGCGTCGCTAGATATACACAGTTTAAAGGAGTCCGGTGGGAGTAGAAGGGTGAGGGAATAGGGGGTTTGAAGGGATTGTTGAATGGGTAGACGTGAGCGGTATAGTAGAAAAGTAGGGGTGAGGTGTGGGGACATGTCATAAGGAGTAAGAGGTAGAGAGGATCGGAGGAGGGGTGTACAAGGAGAGTAAAACTGGATGGTGGGGGGGAAGGGATTAGTGTTTGGGTTAGTCGTGCGAAAGTGGGATGTGGGACTAGTAAGTAATAGCTGATAGAAATTAAAAGTGGGAGGGTAACGGGGAAGGGGGAAGTGGTCAGTCAGTCGTTAGAGTAGGGGGCAGGGGTTATGTGTATTATTTTCGGCAGGAGTCCGGGATGCAGTAGGGGGTAGGATGGGGTGTGGTGATGGGGTTTTGTGCGGAGCCTAGGGGAGTGTATTGTTTTTGTAATGGGGTATTCCGGGTGGGGGACCAAAAAGTAACAATAAGGCCCAGGATATGGTGAGGAAGCTAAAGTAGTTGTAGAGGTATGGGGTAGCGGGATGATGTGTAGTAAGGTGGTTTACCCAGAAGTGCTGGGTGTTTTACTAGAGTGGATATTCGGGCTTAAAGTTGGTGGCAGAGGGACGCTTTGCAGAGAGCAGGTAGGGTGTACTGTGGTTTGCGTTGGCAAAGACGACACCTTGGCCGTGTAGGTAAGGGGGAGGGAAGAGTCTGGCAGCAAGTATGTACAGTGACAGATGTGGTAGAGTAGAGGTGTGGAAAGACGGGGTCATCTAAGGAGCTGCTAGATTAATGGAAAAGGGTAGTGTAGGGGAGTAGTTGGTTTGAGAGTGACTGGCAAGGTTTTAATAGCCTGTAGTTTTGTGAGGGGGGCTTAGGAGGAGAAGACGGGGCAGTGTAAGAGAGATGACGGTTGTGGGGGTGGGAGAATATTGGGATCGTTAAGGGGTGATATGGCTAAGTGGGTGGGACTGCGGTAGTGGGAGCGAGATGATCTGTAGTTTGATGTGGGTGAAAATGAAGAGGAAGTACGGTAATTGGGGGAGAATGAGGGACGTAGGTCATAGGGGGAAGTAGGGCATGATATCTAAATTGTAAACGTGGGGTGCCAGTGGGCCGAACTTTTAGAGACGGATGGCAGAGGGAGAGCTAGTGTGAGTGGGGAGAGTAAGTGAATTAGTGATCTCACTGGGAGGGGGGTTTATAAGTGTCGTCACCATACAGACAGTTGGGAGCAGAGAACGTTCGCGTGTGACATTAATTTTATTTTGTAATGTAGCGGATGCAATGCTGTGTGCGCCGGTTTTGTGTAGAAAAATTTATGTTGGTTTTTAGGTTTCGGTGAAGAGGTGGGGGGCGGGTTTTGATTCTCACGATCAAGGAATCTTGGATCCCGGCAGCGTTTACCTTTAGAGAGACGCTGGCATCAAGGGTTTACATTTTCTCTATAAATCGATTAAACAACTCGCAATATTTATATAAAAAGTTTGTAAAGGTAGATTTTTACATAATTCTTACATAAACTTTCGAAATATTAACAAATATTTTTATTTATGAATATTTCATTTTATGTAAAATTATGTTAGAACTATCTTTAAAAATATATTCAATTCACTTTTAGCCATCTTACCTTACAAAACCTTTAATAGTGATATTGCAACAAATTGGTTTATATATGATAATTATATATATAACATCCAGTTATTATTAATTGATGTTTACAATTATTTTTAGTAGACTTACTAGAGCTCAAATGCCCCCATTTTTGCAAAAACTGTTATTCTACATATTTGCAATATCTTTTAAATGATGATTACATATTTCCTTTTTTAAATATTTTTATTATTATTTTCATCTCACTCAACTTTATAACTTATGCCAGCACGATCCCAAAACATGTGTTTTTTTTTTTTATTTTTTTTAAATTTTTATTTTTTAAACTCAATCAAATTCTATAACCCCTTTTGCCAGCAGGATACAAAAAAACATGTTTTGTCTTTATTATTGATCAACTCTTGTCTTTTCCATTAACCTGTCTTCATAGTTTGAATTAAACCCTTTAAACTTCTCAAACTTTCGCAGAGATTTAATTAATAAAAACAAATCACACCCAAATAAAGTTTTTCTGGGAAAATATACAGCAAACGATAACTTTTAAAAACTGATTACGTGGAAAGAACAAGAGTTGGTACAGTAAAAGGGAAGTAATAAGTACATGTAAAGTATCGTATTTGGGATAAGCTATATCCGCGGAGGGAGATAATGTGGCTGTAAGGGGTCTGCAGTGGCCCGGGGGTAAGGGGCCCGGGTTTGGGATTTTTTGGCTTGGGAAAAAATAAAAAGTTTTCCTTTAAAAATTTTTAAAAAGGAAAATTTTAAAAAATTTAAAATTTTAAAAAAAAAAAACCGGTTTTTCAAAAATTTAAAAAATTTAAAAAGGTTTAAAAATTTTTTCCTTTAAATTTTTGGAAAATTTTTTTTGTTTTTTTTAATTTTAATTAAAATTTTTTTTAAAAATTTAATTTTTTTTTAATTTTTTAAAATTTTTTTAAATCTTTTTAAATTTTTTCATTTATTTTTTTCATTGGTAAATACATGTATGTCCCTTTTTTTTGATATGTTTAATATAATTAGAAATTTATTATTAATTAGATATGAACTATAAAATTTATAAAAAATTTGAAAAAATATGTGAAATTTAAATTTTTATCTTCTCCTTCCTCTCCTTCCAAACTCTTAAAATTTAATATGTGTATGTGTGTACACGCGCGCACATTGTACGTATTTTTTTAATTATTTGGGTAGTTTTTTAGAGTAAATTTAAATTTATAAAAATTATGACAATATAATCCTTTTTTTTTTTTTTATTATTTACTCAGATTTTTTTTTCTATCTTATAAGATAAACTTTAGAATTTTAATATTTCAAGTAAAATAATTGTAAGTAATTTCACATTAAGCCTATAGATGTTTTTAAACATGAATGTACTAAATGAAAAAAGAACAGTGAGTGAGTGAGTGAGAATTGAGGGTGTGTGGGGTGTTGGGGTGAGAAAGAGAGAGAGAGAGAGAGAGAGGAGAGTTAGCCAACATAACCCCGCACCGCTGCCGATATGGCGGAGCGCACTATCGCCATCTGTTGTAAAACGTGCGAGATGGACAAAATTACCACTACATGCATCTTGCATGTTGTTGTGTAGTGTGATATATGTGTGCGCATGTGTTGTATACGTGTGAATACGTGTAAGCACGATACTACTATGTATGCGTGGGTCGATGATGATATGAGGAGATAATGATGATAATGATGATAAATGATGAACAGGGGACGTTTGCGTAATAGAAATTTGTCATATTCGACTTGCATTTATATATCTCTGGCTTACAAAATCACGTAGAGCAGAAATAAAGACACTTTATATATAATTCGAACTCAAATCTAATCGATTAAGAATCTAGTATACAACTCGATTGCTTCAGCCATTATTGGGGGATTCGAAAAAATTATAAAGCTCAAATTTTGCTCGCGTTAAAAAACAGGTTTTTCCG
>NW_028190183.1:0-4181 GCF_048542155.1 Nylanderia fulva | reverse complement strand
TGTTAAAAAACCTCCCTTTTTCCTTTGTAATATCAGACCCCTTTTGCTTTCCCCCAAGAGGGGATTTTTAAAACCGTTTTTAAAAAGAAAGAACATTTCATAATTATAAAAGGGATCCCTTTCATCCCCCCCCACTATTATTTTTTCCTTTTTATCACCTTGAAGGGGGAAAAATTACATCTAAAAGGCGGACTTTTTTTTGGGTTTCTTTTAAATTTTCTAATCCAAAAAATCCCTACTGGATTTTCCCTTTTAAAAAACCCCCTCCTAAAAATTTGTTTTTTGGGAGACGCGGGCCTTTTACTCTTTTAAAAAAGGGAAAAACAAAAACCCCCGGTATTTAATCCCAAACCCGGGAGGATTTCAAAATCACTTCCGTCTTTTAAAAATTTTGATTTTGAATCTGGGCCAATCAAAAATTTTATTAAGAAGTACAAAACCCCTTAGGCTCGACGTACTTTTTTTAAGATGAAAAAAGGGGGAGAAAAAACATTAAGGGACCAAAACCTTAGGGCATTTTTTTTTTTTTTTTTTAAGTCAGGAAATTTGCCTAAACCAAACTTCGCGTCCTGACCCTTGAGGGAGGCCAGGAGGCTTCGTGGCGTATTCCCGCCCGTAGTATCCCGAAGGACTATCGGACGGGGTACCAGCCTAAAACCTGACTATAGCCCCTGATCGTTAACGGGTATTGGCCACCGCGGAACCGCAAACGCATTACTTCAAGGTGGACACCCATGACCGGATCCTGTTAAGGATGCATCCCCGGGCAACTAAGTTGCCCGTCCAATGCCCTCACGCCGAGAGGGTAAATAAGGGGAGCCGGGCTATCAGCTCACCCCCGACCATCCCGAGGCCGACGTGCAATGGGATTGGAGCCCCCACTCCTTTCCCTGCCAGCCTGGTTGGCGAGATGACCGCAGTCATCAGCCCCACATGCAATGACGTCACCGGACATCACGAACTCGACGTGTACACTACATGTATACACAACCACAGTAATAAATAGAGACCAAGTAAGGGCCACAGGCCCGACTCCTAGAGACAGCCTACATTAAAAGGCCGACAAAACAAATAAAGGTGGGGAGAGATGTACACCCCACCTATTGACGAAAGACAAAAGGACCAGAACAAACATGAACTTGGCGTAGGTGAAGGGGCCGCCGAGTTACCTCTCGGCAACCTCCCCGGCACCCAAACGCCCATCGCCGCTACCTACTAAACAGAGAACGGACTAAGGACAGAGAACGTGACCGGACCAAAAGTCCCCATATTATTGGGGAACAGCATGGCCGCAGTTCTCATAACAACAGTAGACAATCACGAGTCTGACATCAACTCTGTCGGGGCACAGGAGGAAGCCACGGATGCACCTCTCGATACACTCCGCCGCCCCCCCGCAATCCCCGACGGGCCCGCCACTGGACTGAGGGGCCGATCACCAGTCCCCCCATCAGGGCGCCCCGGAGCCTGTCCACGATTAAAAGGGACATTTCCCTTACCTTGTAAATGTCCTGCAAGGGGGTACACCTCTCCTGGCACACGCCCCCGAGCCCGCACGGTGGTTTGCCTGCCTCCCACTGATGGCGCAGGGGACACAATGGGGCCGCGCCTCACAGACGGCCGCCAAGTGCCCCTCTTTCCCACACCGGAAACAGCAGCCGCTGCGAACAACCTCAGAGCCACACCTGTTAGACGAGTGTCCAAAGGCGTGGCATCTGAAACACTGCGTGGGGCGACGGGCCAACGGGGTAACCGTCAGCCTCGTCCACCCCATGCGAACACTACCTGAAGCGCCCAATTTGCGCGCAGCTCCAGCAGGGCACCGGATCCAAAGAGACCCGATGTTTGATTTGGGAGATACACGTATCTCCCCCGCCTTGAGGTCAACGACACCGCATCCACCAGCCTCAGCCACCGACGCCAGGATGTCTTCCCTCCTCATGTAGGCTAGGACGCCACGGACCCGTATCTCCTCCGTACGAGAGGGACGGCCAACCCTAACTTTGCCTTCGGGCGAAAACAACCTCCGAAGCTCGCCCGACAGAGCATCCGCCTTGCCAGCCGAGTCCTTCCCCGGAATGGAGACCAAAATGCTCCCCGTCACACCCCGACGGAGACGGGAGTTGGTGATGCCCAGACTGGGCAAATCGATCGCCTTCATGGCCCTGGAAAGGACCGCCGCATAGGACTCCTCCCGTCCCTCCCCCTCGACCGTCAGAGAGACCACTGACTTAGAGGGGGGCTTGGCAGGAGGACACACCCGTCTCCCCTTCTGGGCGGAAGTGCCTGAGGGAGCAGCACCATCTTTAGAGGAGGCACGTCTAGGCCCACGCCTACGACGACGCCTCCCAACCTTTTTGGAGGACCCGGGACCAGGGACATCCGCGGGACCTCCGCAGAAGCGGAAGCGGCGGAGCCCCCGACCACGGGACCAGACCCTGGCACACCAACGCCACCTCCTGTGCTTACCAAGGGCGCACCCATGGAAACCTCTCTCGATGGAGAGGCCCCAGACCGCCCCACGAGCAAGGGCCTCAAATTGGCCAGAACTGCCGACGTGATGTCAGCCCTCAGGCCGGCAAACCTTCTGTCGAGGATGGCCGAGAAGTCCGCAACCGTAAGAGGATGCGACCCCGGCAGCACCTCCTCTCGCTCTGCCTCGTCCTTTGCGGATTCCGGAGAGGCTTCCGTACGTCGTCTCTTCTTCGGGGCCTTCTTCAAAATTCCGTAGAAGGCCGCATCCTCCAGCTGCGGCATGACAGCTCGGACGGCAGCTATCTCGCCAGCCACCCTGTCACGCTCCCGCTCGAGAGCCGAAATTCTCTCCCTAAGCCCCAGATTTTCGCTCCGGAGAGCTTCAATCTGGGAGTCCGACTCAAGGACAATTCGTCCCTTCATTTCCTGGAATATACTTCCCAGTCTCATTGAAGAAATCCGAAGGTCCCTAGCCACGACCGAGTCGAGACCGGTAACCTCAGACGCCTTCTCAACTTGGGAAGCAGAAAGCTCCGCCAACCTCTCGAGTTCCCGGTTGGTAACTCTTTGCAAACTGGCCTGGAAGGCCGCGTCAGACGGGATATTCTCCACGCCGACCGCGGACAACTCAGGTCCCAGGTCAGGGTCCAAAAGCCTACGAATATCCGCAAGCTGCAGCTCACGCTCAAACGGCACGATTGAGGCGCTCCTTGGCCTCAGCCAGACCAACATAATCCCCGGTCTTTTTGGGACGACCCCGCGTTTCCTTTTTCGCCTTGGACGCACCTGATTCTGCCCTCCTGGAGTACTGCTTTCGTCCGGTCAGCAGCCTCTTGTCTGAGGGCTGCCACTCCACGTCCATCACGTCCTCAGCTGAAGAAGGGGACGAGATGGAGAGGACAGAGGGTCCCGCAGCCTGCTGGTCTTCATCACCACTGGCACCACGCACCATCTCCGGCGACCGAA
This sequence comes from Nylanderia fulva, assembly GCF_048542155.1. Taxonomy (NCBI): domain Eukaryota; kingdom Metazoa; phylum Arthropoda; class Insecta; order Hymenoptera; family Formicidae; genus Nylanderia; species Nylanderia fulva. The sequence continues at coordinate 740 of NW_028190183.1, read as the reverse complement.
GATACTGTGAGCAGTCGCCCTCAGAACCTATTGACGCACACACTAAAGGACCTGATGCACATTTAGCGTCTATCAGGTCCATAGCGTCCACACACACGTGGGACACACAGTACCGGGTCTGACCACGAGAACACCTGTTAAGAAACTCCCTGATATGCATCGCCAATCTGCGATACATACCAAGGGAGCAAAAAACACGCACTTCGTCGTCCCGAAGGACTCGGTAAAAGCACAACGCGAGTTCCTTCGGATCAACACTTAAGTCACGTTCCTCCCAGTAAGTCACTAGGTCAATCAGTTGTAATTCGACCTCGTCGATTACACTTCTCGGCACTGTAGCGAACAAATCCCTGAGCCCAGCCGGCAAACTCAGGGACGACCCGTCACTCGATGACGACGAGGGGAGAGCCAGGCCTACACCCCCCCCCACGCCGGCTCCTAGTTACCGACCCTAGGACGATCTCTTCTTTTTCGGACGTCATCATAACTGAAAAAGAAATTGGTTTTTTCTGTCGGGGGTTTTCCTTCCCCTTAGGAGGTTGCCTTACTCAGCTAACGGGGCCTCCCCCCCGGGTGTTATCTTCGGTGTTTTCCTTCACCTAGTGCAGTGGACAAGTCCTTTTTAGGGCCTGCACGCCCATCGCACCTCGTTCATCCATCACCAGACACTCCAGCTAGGGTACCTCGGGATTGCGACACCCGTACACTGCAGGGATGAGTCTGCAGTGCCCCTGAGGGAA
>NW_028190182.1:0-4191 GCF_048542155.1 Nylanderia fulva | reverse complement strand
ATAAAAATGTTTTAAAATTAAAGGGCCCATGTGTAACGAGAAATACGATATTATTTTTTTTTTAGAAAAAAATTTTATTTGAAATAATAATTAACAAACGTTTCGAGCTCTACTTGCTCCTCTTCAGTGCGCAAAAAAAAAGTGATAATAAAAACGATAAAAAAAATACATAAAAATTTTAATAAAAAAACCGAATACATAGTAAATAAAGTTTATATTATCATATTAAAAAGCAAAATATATTTTTAAAGAATTGGACCATTAAAAATAGTTTCAAACAAAGTAAAACCCAAATTGAAGAAAAAAGTTTCGCCCCTTATTCAAAATATTTGAATTTTTAATAAAAAAATTGGAGTGACCCTTAACATTACCCCAAAAAGAAACCATTTTTCTTTTTTTGCGAAAGTCCTCGATTGCAAAGATTATGTTCATCCCCTCCAAATTATTTGATTTTTTTTATGAAGAATAGGTCTATTTTTTCAAGAAAACCTTCCATCTTATTCGGAATATTTTTTGTCATCGCGACTGTTACTTTCCCCTTATCAGCCCTTTTAAAAAAAATATCCGGATTATCATGGAAAAAAACCTCCTTTTATTTTACATACTAATCAAATTTCATGAGTTGTTTTAAATTTTTTTTGCCGTGTAAAAATAGGAAATTTGGGGAAACCAATTTTTTCTAATTTTTTAAATTTTTTCATTTTGAACAGGGGGAATTTCCCCTTTTTATCTTTGATAAACTCGGTTGGCCAATTTTTTGTCATTAAAAAAGGGGGCCCCGAATTTATTTCTAAATTGTAATTTTAGTGACTTTGGTAGGAATTATTGTGTCTCAAATTAATAAACCATTTTCGTAGTACTGGTTAGAGATTAAAATGTTTGCTCTGAATTTTTTAGATATATGAAAATTTTTGTTTATTTTTGTTTATAAAATTGTTGATTGGGGGAATGTCTATTTTTTGAGGGAAAAACTAAGTTTAATGGGTTTTTGTATTTTCAATATTGTCTTTTTCTTTTTAATTACCCAATTTAAAATTTTGTTATTATGTTTTAGGTCTGATGAACTGTCAAATGGATGAAATGATTCTTAAAATTTCTTTCCATAGTGTACTGGAGTTTGTTAGCCCATATTTTAAAATTTGAAAAGTTTACCATGAATAAATTAATTAATTTAAAAACCCCTTGATTTCAATATTTAAAATTTTTTTTTTGAATCTGTACAGCAAGCATCAAGCCTTTTTTCGCAAAAAGTGATGCAAAAAAAAATGTTTCCCTCCAAACGACTAAGGGGGGGTTAGGTAAACATCAAAATTTTTTTTACAAGTTTTAAAAATTCAACTTTGATCTAGCTTTTTATTTGAAAATTTTATCAACCATTGTTTTAACCTCCATTTTTTCCCCCCCAAAATGAATTTTTAAAGAACTTAAAATTAAAAAGATAAAATTTAAAACGGAATTTTGTTAACGCATTTTCAGGCCAGCGTAAAAAGCAATGAAAATTTAAAACCTAATAAAAACTAAATCCCAAATGCTCAAACCCGTATAAATAAAAACAATAAAAAATTTTAAAATTTAAGGCCTGTGTAACGGAAATACGATATTTTTATTATTGAAAAAAAATTCTTAATTTAAAAATAAAATTATAAAAAACGTTCCGAGCCTATTGCTCTCTTCAGGGAAAAAAAAATAGGGGATAATAAAAAACATATTAAATAAAAACATAAATTCTAATAAAAAATCCGCAAAATAGTCAAAATAATTTTTTAGTTTAGTCTAGTTTAAAAAGCAAAATATATTTCAATGTTTAGCCATTTAAAAAGTTTAACAAAGTAAGAAACCCCTTAGAAAAAAAGATTCGTCCGGTTTTTCATAAAATATATTAGAATATTAATAAAAATTGGGGTGACACTTTTACATTACTCCCAAAAGAACCACTTATCGTTATTTTACGAAAGTCCCTCGACTGGCAAGATTTGTTCATCCTTCCCAAAATTGATATTTTTTAACTGAATTTAAAGAATTTATTCAAATTTTAAAATAGGATTCCCCCAAAGTGTATGTGAAAAAAAAATTAAAAATTTAAAATTAAAAAAAACTACTAAAAAATTGAACCTTTTTGCTTCAAATTGTTCCGAATAACTTGAGATGACGAGCTTTTAAATTTTTTGGCCTTTTTTAACTTGACTGGTTTTTGTCTTTTAAAAAGTCGAATAAATGGTGTCAGATCTCACAAAAAAACATTTTCATAAGTCTAAAATTGATATTTCTTCTGAAGTCGAAAAAACGCTTTTTAAGAAAAACGGTGTCTGTGTTTATTTTACCGCTTTGTTCCTATGTGTATCTTTTTCCCAGATAAGTTTTATAAAATTTGATTCTATCAAAATTTTTAAAGTTATCCCAAACAAAAGTTTTTTATCCATAATAGTTCAGAACCCAAATCTTGGAGGAAACAAATTTAATATTATTCTAGCTCTTTTAGTCTAGTGTGTAATTTTTTTTTGGTTTGCCCAACAACGAACTTCCCCAAACCTTCAATTTAAATTTTTTAGACAAAAATATTTTTATTGTTATCACGTTTTTGTCCTTTTGGGTTTTTAATTATTTGTTAAATATTTAGACAAAAAGGTTTTCCCATCTGAAATCATTTTAAACTTTAAAGAAATAAAAAAGGGGAATAAGAGGTTTTTAAAAAATGGTCGTTTAAACAACAATAGAAAAAAAAAAAATTCAGAAGAAAAGCAAGAAAAAAATTTTTTGTCATTCCATACTTAAAAACATTTCGGACAAAGCATCGACAATAAAAAAAAAAAGTTTCGAGTGGATACCCTTTCAAATAATCTTAACAAATTAAATTTAAAATCCACAAGACAAAAACGTGCAAACAATAATAAAATTTGTCACAAAAAAATTGAAGGATGTGAAGCTTGTATGTTGGGCCCCAAAACCCAAAAAAAAATTAACATAAATAAAAAAGGCATATGAATAATATTTAAATTTGATTCCTCCAACATTCTGTGGTTCTGAAAATTTTTGGATTTAAAAAAAAAATGCTTTTTATTGGGGGTAAAAGTTAAAATACTTGATTTGAAACTAATTTTTATAAAAAATTATCTCGGGAATGATACACATCAAGGAACAAAGGCAGGTATAAATAAAAACACAGACACCCAATTGCTTAAAAACCCGGTTTTTGACATTTTCTAGAAGAAATATCGAATTTTTAGACTTATTAAAGTTTTTTTTGTGAGATCTGAACCCATTTATTCGACTTTTTAAAAGACTGACAACAGCAATAAACAAAAGGCCAAAAACAATTAGAAGCATCGTTTCCCCAAGTTTTTCGGAACCATTTGTAAGCATAAAGTTTTAATTTTAGTATTTGTTTTAATTTTTAATTTTTTAAACTTTTTTTCAAACACATTATGGAATCCTATTTTACAATTAATAAAATTTTTTAAAAACAGGTTTAAAAATATCAAATAATTTGGAGAGGATGAACATAATCATTGCCAGATCGAGGGGGGGCTTTTGTAAATAACGATAAGTGGGTTTATTTGGGGGAATTATAAAAGTTCACTCCAAGTTTTTTTTAATAATTCTAAATTTTTAGAATAACCGGACGAATCTTTTGCTTTTATTTGGGTTTTTACTTTGTTGAATATTTTAATGGTCTAATCATTGTAAATATTTTGCGTTTTAACTAGGCCCAAAAATAACTTTATTGACATTATTGCGGGTTTTTTTTAGAATTTAGTATTATTTTTTTCGTTTTTTTTATTTTACTATTTTTTTTCGCCACTGAAGAGAGCAAGTGAGCCGAAACGTTTGTATAATTTTTTTCAAATTAAGAATTTCTTTCAAAAATAAAAATATCGTTGCTCGTTACACATGGCCTTATTAAAATTTATCTTGTTTTTATTGTCAACAGCTTGGCATTGGTATGTGTGTTTTGATTATTTAATTTTGCAATAAAATTAAAATTTTTAGCTATATTGCACTCTTCGAAAACGCCTAAAATTCAAAAAACAAATTTCTACTTCTTTTTTATGCCTATGGCTCGCCTTAATTATTTTTTCAAGGTTTTTTTCCCCTAGACGAGGGTTTTCTTTATTAAGTTTCAATTTTTTATAATATTCTTTTTTTTTTCTCCCTATTAATTTTAACTGTTCTTTCAAATTTTTTTACTGCGAC